>NW_008751966.1:131395-229742 GCF_000715545.1 Opisthorchis viverrini | reverse complement strand
ATTCGCTGACCTGGGCGAACAACGAACTATTTTAAAGAGAACAATTGTTAGTTGGTCTGTTCCATCTGATCTCTTTATTTTTGTATACCCAACCTAGCGTAATTATTTTATTTCTTTGCCACACACTCCTGGTAAACTAACTTATTGGGTACCCAGACCACTACAATGCATTAGCGTCAAACCTATCCCTTACACTGACTTCCCTGCAACAGTGGAACCAGTGAGTCTACTTATTTTCAGGTTGAACCACTTTTGCTTCTACTTCGAATCATTCCATCCTCGCTTGTTGTGACCCTGGTCATTTACTCAGCCACCGAAAGTCACTCATGGCTAGCAATGGCTCCCAACTTTAGTTCATGTCAGCTCGCTCCATCCTTGAACCAGTCGGACCTCATGCCCATTGCCCTAGTTTTTCTCGATTCGTGGAACTGTGATGACTTTTCATATAATAAGCACGCCTCTTTGGTTGTACCCTCCTTCCCGCTGTCTTGCTGCCCGCTGCGTTCAAGCTTTAAGATTCGATCAAGTCTCAATCAGCATGCTCTCCAAAGTTGGTAAATGAACCTATAATTATTATTATTCTCATCAGATATTTCCCGCTTTTTATGATATTGAACTGTTTTCCCGCACACTCCAGTGCCCGCAATTCCACCCAGTATTGCTTTATTCTGACTGTAAACGTATGATCGTGCCTGACGCTATGCCACCCACAAGTTAGGAATAAACATTATTGTTATCATGCGAGCAGTATGTGGTCTTCTCGTAAATCCGCCTCACGTCTATTGTGGAACCGCTTCTTAGCACCCGTTTACATTTGAGTGATAGACAATACGTAACCAGGAAATTTCAGAAAGACGCGTTCAAAAAGGAGACGGACATTCAGCTTTTATAAACAAGATGCAAATCAGGGTTTTGTTTCGCTGTCCACTAGTCTGCACCTGTACATTTGGTGTTTTTCAATAACTCCGCAGCAAAGGCTTTCCTTTCACTGATAGTATTGAGGGATTTAGAGGGTTGTCATATAGCGATCCTTGTGAACCATAAAGAAGTGCGAATGAAAAGCCAAAAACCAAGCCCCTGTCTGGCAGCACCTGTAGCACCTGGGATTCACACAAAAATACTCGTGGATATATCGCCAATTTGGATCTGTTTGTGGTTAGATAAATTTTTACTTCTTCTTAGAAAGTATACCCAGGGATGTCTTTGCTCATACGCACCACTGAGGTAATTTCACTTTCTACCAAATGCATTACTGTCTCAGCGCGTGGGAACGTAAGATAGTCCATACTCGCATCCTTCACAGTAGAACCAACGAAACCCCAAGCTGAGTTATGCGAATGCTGACTGCTGCACCTTTTAACCAATAGCACTGGGCATGTCTAGGTAAGTATGTATCTTGAACCAGACCTTATCGAACATATTTATCATGATTTAAACGTGCGGCTCTGCTTACTGCCTTCATATACCGTCGAAATGGTCAAAGCTGGATGGGTTTCCTTTCAAGCGAGTCTTTTTCCAGGTCGAATGCTGATACAACAAGGTGAAGAGATCAGAATTTTCCACAGACGAAACGGGATGACAGAGCGTATTTGGTTTTCCTATGGAAAAACTGCCCAAATACCAAATACGGTCCTCCGATGATATCCTAAGTTTTGGTGCTTTCAGTGTCATAGTGCAGGGATGGTTCCCACATCGACCGATCGTTGTATACCCTTTCCAAAAATGTTTTGCGGTTGCCAGGGTGAAACTAAATTCACCAAAGGACCAATCCTGTCGAGATTTTGGGGAGCTGTTGGGCCTCTGAGTCAGTTTAGTAGCTACAATACTCTCTATTATGGAATTTTTAAAGTCAAAACACAGCGTAATGCAATTAGGTGTTGTAAGTAGACGTTTATTGGTTGCCACGGGCGACCTTTTTTAAGGAATTTACCAGCATTTACTATTGTGCCTGAAGTTTCCTCTAGGAACTCATTGCGTCGCGCAAATATTTGTGCCTACACAGTTAAGCAGGTAGGACAAGTTGAGACGTAGTGGTTATTCTTTACCATTGCGTGTACTGTTTGTTCCTTAAAAATGTTTTTGCATTCTCGTCTCTTTTCAAATTCGCTTTCTGCTGCTGATTAGGAAGGATCCTCAGACTAACGTCCGATGGATGTTTTGTGCTTCTTCCGTCTTATCTTACTTATGACAAAGCATACACGAAAAGCACCAAGGCGGCACGCCAATACTTTGCGCGGAGTAATTTCAATGCAGAGATTTGCCTCTGTTTTTTATCGATTATTCAGTGATAACACGTTACACAAAGTAGACTGTTGTGTGACATCCTTTATATAAAATACAATCCAAGCTAGAAATACCTTCAAGTTTCACCCCAAGAATTGTGCTTAGGTAGTTTCTGTGTGGGAGTGGAATGAACAGACAACAGCGGGAGCAGAAGACCGACTGAATATTGATTGAAATATATCAGTTACATAAAAGTCGTAATTACGTCTATTTAGGACGCCGATTCAACCGCCGAATGCACTTTTACTCACTTTGCAACCGCTTTCTACTGTTTCAGACTACCCACATTCTTACACTACAAGGACCGAAAAAATTGTATCCTATTGCGGCTGTTGCTGGTCGAGTTGACCGTACACCTCGTGGGCAACTACCTAGAGTAGCGATATCAATCTTTGTGCAGCGTTCAAGTGAGCAAATCAACCCCTCTACAAGAAGATCATTAAATAATGGAGCTACACAGCCCAACGTTGAGCTAGCCAGTCCATGACAGATAAGCGAGTTTTCCTACTCTTTTCACAAAAAAGAATGAAAGCAGTCTCCACTGCTTTACCACAAACCAAAATCGGTCACCGAAAGCTAGTGTAGTGGTCTGGCTACCCAGTAATTTACTTTACCAGGAGTGTGTGGCAAAGAAATAAAAATAATTACGCTAGGTTAGGTATACAAAATTAAATAGGTCAGATGGAGCAGACTCACTAACAATTGTTCTATTTAAAATAGTTCGTCGATGGCTCAGGTCAGCGAATAAACAATAACCCAATTATGTTGGTCCAGAGGTCTTCTTCTGAACAGTTCCCACATATAATAGATTCCAAAGATGGTCTGAAATGTTTTGATACCAGAGTTAGTACATGAGACTCGCGAATGACCGCTGCAAGCGCGAGCGAAATCAGAAGAGAGAGTCGAAGCACGTGACCACGCTTGTACCGCGTGAATTTTTTGTACAAGTGCGCGTTTCTGTATTTTTTAGTATTCAGACAGAAAACGATTATGCAATGGTTATAGTGAAAGCAAAATAAAGGCACAAAACACCAAACTAGGGACGGATTCGGAATACTTCACGATACGATGAATGCGCTTCAGCATCCTATTTAATTGGTCATAGGCAGAAACCACATGCAATTGCAGGAAGATGTAGTAAAGTACACTGGATAAACACTATGGAATAGAAAAATTTTCGATGTTGAAGACAACAGTCACCATCTTTGATATAAAACCAGCAGGTCTTAGTCCACAAACTAGGTGTTTGAATTATCCATCATAGTTCAAAGTCCTTCGAATAAACATAAGTACCATCGATCATCGTGTGACTCTCAAGCATTGACTAATTTCAAGTTTGATAACAAATAATTTCTCTGAAATTGATACAGATTACTAGGCTATCAGTGAGTGCTGAAACAGCGAGTGTTCATGTGTTTTGTCTTTAAGGTTGCTTCGCTAAATTCTTTCATGTAAGTACACTTGGGAAAATAGGTAGCATACTTTGCGTTTGAGTTGGGATTCCTGTTTTACATCTCTGTACAGTGGTATAAACATGTCTGACTCGTGTCGCTGCCTTCCAGCTAGACGGTATCCCGAGCAACCTATTGCGTGCTACAGCTGTTTAAAGAATTGTAAGCGGCTGTTTGTACCAAAGAGCAGTCATCCCCACCAGTCTAAGAGGGTAACAACTATTGGTATCAGTTCATCTTTATACATCGTTTGAATTGTCAGCGGGAACATTTCTTGCCAAGCATTAGTATCCAATCAATATATTAATGGTTTAATGGGCTGTCAATCAACTGGTTTTTGATCGGCCAGGCGGGCTAACGCTTGGCTTCCAAAAGTTTCGTCACCACACGAGGAGACATCGTCACCGAGAATATTGATGATGGTTACGAAACGCTCACAAGTGAGTTGCCAATCTCGGAAAAGTCCCCCCACGACATCGTCACCGAGACTATTGATGATGGTTACGAAACGCTCACAAGTGAGTTGCCAATCTCGGAAAACACATTCATTGCATTTGCTCAACAAACAATATGTGGGACTTTACCACACTTTTCAGCAGCCTTATTTGACAGCGCAAGTTCGCCACTGAAAAATGATAAAGGAAAACGAAAATGATGCACACGCTATTTGCTCCTACTCGTTGAATCCCCTTTATCATATAAGCACCATTTCGATACGGGGTTATAAATAACCCACTTGAGCCAAATCCCTTATGCTGCGCCACAAACGCCAAAATCTGTGTAGTTATCTGTGACAATTAAGTTCTTATATCAGTACTAATATCAGTATAACCAGACGAACTAGAAATCCAGAAATTCAGCGCAGCGTAACAACCAGCACGTATGTATTCGAATTAGCGTATATGTGTACAGCATATGGAATATTAAAACAAGAGAATGATGAATAGAGCAAGGAATAGAGTATCAGTCATGTTCATCACATTATCCTGCGCCGCTACCTCTCAGACTCTTCCTAAATTTATCCAACTTCTCCAGTAAAAGATTATTCCTGTGGTCTTCGTGAGCCTCGTTCTAATGTTTGACAAATACACAAAATGGTGAAATGTATAATGATAGAAAGGCTACTGCTTTATTGCCGTTAACGAACGTACACATATTTCATCCCTCAGTGTACCGCGTAGTGACCAGAGAAAGCGGTAACGCAAGCATATAGTTGTAACCAACCTGATAACCAGCAACCTAATATTATTTTATTTTATTCAGTAACGAAGAGTTCGGCGACAGTGCGATAAGTCCAGACTTGATCACCATGGTGTTTGATTGCCTCATTTGAATTGAAATTGGGTGGCGTGGTGTTGTGAGAGGTATTACTCGATGACCGTATCACAATCTCTACGGAGCATACAACATTACCAACTCACGCTCACATAATTACATTGGTGATCTGTAACACATTTAGCCGATTCCCATTCTCATTTGCACACAGTTGACAAGCTTCGAAAGAGAAGATAAGTTTTGTGTGGGTTTCAGAATTAATCAGCTATTTATAGGACATCGCTCAAAGTTCTGGCACCAAAGTAGACCTCTGAAGTAACTGTGGACAAACCACCATCTTCTGACCTGTTTTCGTGAAAACCAAATCCAACTCACAGCATTGACACGCCGATACACACAGGGTAGCTAGCGCTGTTATGCGCATAACAAAAAATATCTCGCCAGCCCTACCGCATCATTGTCAGTTATTCTGCTTCCGGATATCCTCAGAACACGGATTCTTTCGTACAGTCATCATCTGCACATTTAAGACTGATTAACTTTCTGGTACCGTATCTGATTTACTGCTGGAATGCTGGAGTTATATAACTCCTAAACTTGATAGGAAGACGTGCTGTTACGAAATATTCAATATAGTAGAATTCGAAGGCAGTTTACATTGTAACGTTGATTTCTTAATACATCTGTCATAAAGATACAACGTCAACCATGAAAAAAAACTTGGGACAGTTAGATATCTTGGTATACACTTTCAAGAGCGTGTGTACACAAATAGGCTGGGACATTCAGAACTAGTGTCGATGGTTTAAAGCTGACAATGCAGGCTCTTGCGTCTTCCACCATACGTATCAAATAAAATCGAAGTAGGAACCGGTTATTTCTACCATAAAGAACGTAGCTACGGTCTCCCGAAATCTGAGGCTATGTTAGGTGGATTTAACTTAGAAATTGACCCAAATAAACTTTGAACTCTGCTTATTCGCAGTCTACTCAACAACGCAATTACAGTTTCCTGACTCTGTGTAAATGAAAAATATTAATTTAGCTTCAAAATCTTAATACCCACTGTGACAGTATCACCACCATGCTAGTTATGGCACAATTGGCCTCATATGTTCCCGTTATTGCTTGCGGACCGAGCATTTCAATTGAGGCTTGCGGCGTTCAGGCCCCAGGAGGCTTGACAAGCGCTCGGCTCTCCACGTATCTGCATTATGGGCGCCTTGGCAACTAAGTCCAGTTTGGGCGATTGAGCGAGTGCAACCTGCCGCCCGTGGGCTCTATTGCCACGTTGGTTATTGTTTTTCTTAGCTGTATCCCACATCCAAAACCAAATACACCACTTGGCGGGCGCACCAATACAGTGTCAATATGGATGGAACAGCCAATGCAGGTGACGCAATCGGAAATAGACGCACTCCACCTGAAGCAAAACGCTGAAACATGGAGACAGAGACGAGAAGGCTAGATGATTCTAATGAAGTAGGTGGAACAACATTGGCAGGCGCTTTGGACAAGTTAAGCGGAGTTTGCTCGTTTGTTGAAGATGCAGGCGAAAGCGTCGATGAACCACTGCATCCAACACTTGGATAAATTGGTGCTAAAAAACAAGGAGTGGTCTTTCTCTCAATAACTAGTATAACTGTAGACAGTAGCCTATTGCACGTCGATCAATAGGACTGAAAACCAAAACTGAATTCAATGATAAAATAAAATAAATCCAATATGAATATAGAAGTAGCCCTTGTTTTCTGGTGCCTACAAATCCGCCTATCGATTTACCGAACTTTTATCTGGAACTAAAAGGCAGCATGCCCTCCACTTACCGGGGTACAAAGGTTGAATTTCACAAAAGCAGCCTCTGGTAAAAGGATCTTACCGTTTGTTCATCAGCTCTGGTGATTTCGTGATCGTTTCCGCATGCGGTGACGTAAGTGTGCACCAGGTGGAAGGGGTATTTTCTAGGGAAAAACACCCTCCCGAGTAAGAAGAAAACGTCAACGCAAAGGGCACGAAATCAGTTTCCTTAAGCTGATCTAAGCATTAGATAAATTCTATCCTTAGGAATATAATTGCGACAGAAATAACATGGCGTAAATTCTCGATATAGCCTACTAAAACACTAGGACAGCCCACGACTTCTTCCGTCCTACTTGCGGCTCATCAAGTAAGCGGCGTCCTTTAGTTTCCGTCTGCTTTTCGTTTTACTTGAAGGCTAACTGGACGCATTTTGCGAATTACACTAATTTGTACACTAACTTGGTTTTAACGACAAAAGGACGAGTCCCAGCCTTATCTCTTCGTTTATGGTGGTCTTAATCAACTGAGTGTGCTGCACGCAGCCTCCTCATATTTCATTTCGTACGATATTCGATATATTGCAGTGTATTGTCCTGACGGTACACTGTTCGTAAGTTTTCGGAAATCTCTTTGACAGCCTACGACTGGTTTCGTCCGTTTCATCAAGTAGGCGTAGTCCTCGAATATCCGTCACCTTTATGTTCTTCCTACACCCGAAGATGACGCTATTCGCCGACTACACGCACTTGCACACAAAATTAGTTTTAACGGCAGGCTCAGCGGAATCCCACTGAATTTCTCCTGTTTACGAGAACATAAGGTTGGTAGAAACTATGAGGTTGCAACTATCTGCTGAATCCAAAGAAGGGCAAAGCCGACCATGTGAGACATGTTTAACGAGACCTGAGGCTGCCTTATGCCCTGACACATTTATTCGAGAAGCGAGAGTTAATGAATGAAGGTTTCAGCTGGGATTCAGCTGAGTTTCCCGTAAGAATCACTTCAACGTGCAACTAAGTGTATTTCGCGAATGTGGCACAGAATTCACCCATACTGAAACGAATTCCTGCATGTGCCTTGGGTCGTTAACTTGATTATGTGAATAATACGGTAAATAGTAATTGTATGATGGTTATTTCTGTTGGCAAAAGTACGAATGTCGCCTAAGTCGCGAACATGACGCCTCAACGCACAGGCATCTTCCTCCAACAAAGGCAGCCTCTTCGTTGAAGGGTTCATATAAACCCAACGATCAGTTTCCTGAATTTTGTTAATTTTCGGAACCTATCTAAAGGTCGCCCTTTGGTACCGCCTTGTAGAACGCCTCGGGCCACAGAATGCCATATTTGTAAAGGTTGTTGTTTTGTGTAATATTAAGTTCGGTGGAACTCACCTTGTACTCGTTCTTCCGGTCAGAATGACGCAAGTTGACTAAACGTGGAGTAAAACATTCGCTCAGATGCAAACGTCTCATGTCTGCTTTCTTCGGGACTTTGGGCAGAAAGCCATACCTCACAGGATGTTCGGTTTAAATGTACCTTTGTTGATATGAATATTACCATTATATTATATGTATATATATATGAAATATAATGATATAATAATCATATAATATAGTGTAATAATAATATATATATTATATATATTATCATCATTATATTGGTATTGAGCATCACATGGACTGGTAACCGCTATCACCGGCTTTAGGTTCTCCAACCGTCGAACATAGTTTTCTTGATTATTACACCTTCTGGACGAATACACTCAATTACATACCAATTTGGTTTTCACGAAGGGACTCACCTGAGACCCAGGTGAACCTCTCGTTTATGATTTCTTTAACTGCACAAAGACGCCCGAAGTTTCAACCAATATATTACAGTATTTTTCATATGGGAAACTACTCACAAAGTTGCTGAAAACTGTTCGACAGCCCACGATCAGTTGCGCCCTTCATGAGGGTCATCAAGTAGGTGCAGTCTACGAGGTTTCGCCAACCTTACTTTCTACTTGAGCCCAAATTGCATGAAGTTCACGAAATACACTGTTTTGAATCTCAGTAGAGTGGATAACGGAGTGACCCCCAATGTAGATGATCACTAGCTCAGACAGACCATGTGTAGAAGCATCTACTTGAAAACTACAGAGTCATGATGAGAAGTATGCTTAGTTTGATGTAGCCATGATCTGACTCAATCCCGACTGTCCAAGTATGTTTAGTGCTGCTAACGTAGTCACCCGCAGTGGAATCACGACATTGGCTACTTCGTCATATAGCAAAAGGCGGCAATAACGTGTGGGATCCAGTATTGGCTGTAACACTTAAATGGGTCAGTTTGGGCTCGCGAGTTCTACCACATTAAAAAAAAATACTCATAAAAAAATTACTCAACCAGTCGGTTCAACTAGGGTCTTGGCTGTGTGGGATGGTCAGGCCACACAGGCAGCGCAGAATGTTAGGGTGGGGGTGAGTCATCGAACCAGTTCACTCGGGTTGGTTTCTCACACTCGGTTCGCCTCACCGGTAGGCTATCCAGTCAAAACACAGCTCAAACGACAGATCGAATTCTGAAGCGAAGTTTGATCAGATTCCATCTCTAAGGCGACCTGTCTATCTGACTGCAACCAATTCAAAACAACACGTGCTTTGACGAATGGCCACTGCTTCTGATAATTAGTAATCGTTCTTAGGCGCTGGTCAAGCCTTGAATGTAACTAGGGTGATGAACACTGGGTGATGATGTTCCATTCTGAACATCTGAGTCACCCTTTTGGTCTCCGATTTCTGATCAAGGGAAGTCAGTCAGTCAAGTAAGTTGGAATCACGAGCACATCAGTCTTCCGAAAGCCCAGCTAGGCACAGCCCAGCTTTTGCAACAACGTAGAGCAAGTATCTACAACTCGGGTAGAGAGTGACTCATCCAAACAATAGGATAGACAAATAAAAAAGTCGGCTGAGTACATTCAAGGGGCGTCTTTCCAATGTGTCTGGGGTTAAAAGTTATGCCATCAGGATATAGGACCCACCAGCTAATGT
This sequence comes from Opisthorchis viverrini, assembly GCF_000715545.1. NCBI lineage: Eukaryota > Metazoa > Platyhelminthes > Trematoda > Opisthorchiida > Opisthorchiidae > Opisthorchis > Opisthorchis viverrini. The sequence continues at coordinate 219,896 of NW_008751966.1, read as the reverse complement.
AGGAAAAATTTGCGACCGACTAACTGACACGCACTTCATCGCTCTTGTCGACACTGTATCTCCGTAAGTGTCATCGGATGTTTTGATCGACTCCACAGGACTACACTATGCAGGTGGATCTCATTATATAATTCAGTCCCTAATTGGGTATGAAACCCACCAAGCCAGTAAAAAGATGACACATCAAGGTCTGACTGCGGCCGATTCGCAAAGGCTCAGCTCTTGGACGGCAAGCCCTGTTAGTTTAGAACGGTGCTTGGATGTCTCTCTTCAATGACCCAATACGATCATTCACCCGATAAGAGGCTTGTGAGATCAGGCACGAGGAATCAACTTGGTGTAAAGACAATTGTGCGTGCATACAGCTTACCGTCGGGTGTCCGGCGTCTGAAGTTGCCCTTCGGACACACCAGTGCATTTCAGGTTTCAGGGGATCGACGCGCGTATTGACATACCAACAGCAAGTACAATACAAGACAATTATCCAAGTAGACTTAACGACATGCAGACACCCTTGAGTCAAGGAAATGCAAACATAACGATCGGTCGGACATCCGAGACAAAGGTTTTCAGGATCCATCCCGAGTTACAAAAAACGCATGAGTAGAATGCGCAAACGGAATACATCAACGTAGTCTATCGATGATAACGTTTCACGCACTGTATAACACCATAGCACTGATGATTCTTTGGGACAGCTACTAGATGAATTGATAACATTCATCGGAATGCAGTGTGCAATTAAATTTTACGGAGAGTGTTTGATGCACTTATTTTTTCCGCTTCTTTCCTGCCAAAATTATCTTCGGTTCAGTTAAATGCGTACACTGTTAGTTCGCAAGTCAGTGGACGCGTCTGCCTCCATTAGTTTGGTATTCGATTTTTGACAGCTAACTTGCATACTGTTCATTTGCAGACCACCTGTTTGACTACTGACGAACAGTTTCGTACCCTTGAGCTGTGCAGTTTGCTTTCCATCTTTATCCCAAACAGACCAGATAAAATCGGCGTGCTGGTTTACTCACGATCCTATGTGTGAAAAATAGCAACAGCCTGCCTTTGTTTGTCAGATCACTCATTACTATGGTTGGTGAGTGCACCTTAAAAGGAGTTATAATGTCACAACGGCCAACTACTTCACCAATTCTGATCTGTGCAGAAGAAAGCGACATCTTGCGAACAAGGCATAAAAACCGTGATCGATTTCTCAGTAGACATAAATCACGAAAGCCCAGCAAACATGACAGCTTCTTCTTATGGATCCCCAAAGATAAACAATTTTTAGCGAAGTACACTCATTACGAACTAATTTTCGTTTTTCGAGAGACTCACATGGAACCCAGCTGAATCTCTCGTTTGTGATGTTTCCATCGCGATATGTTACGTTATCAAAACAAGGACAGGAATTATGTCAATTTGTTTTTTACAAACCACAATGATCAGTCAGTAGAAATAAACAGTACAGGTAAACTCATTTTCAAATCAATTTGGTTTTCACGGGAGACTCAATTGAATCTCTCGTTTATGATGTCCTCCAGCTGAATGTGCTGCACACAGGCCGCCTCCTGTTTCAGTTGGCACGATATTCGAGATATCGCAGTATATTTTCATAAATGAAACTACTCACAAGGTTGCTGAAAACTCTTCGACAGCCAACGACCAGTTTCGCCCTTCTTGGGGCTCATCAGGTAAGCGCAGTCCCCGAGTTTCCGTCAACCTTATGTTCTACTAGAAACCAAATTGCACGAAATTAGCGAAATACACTCACTTAGAAACATCAAAACCGAGAGATTCAGCTGGGTTTCAGATGAGTCTCTCGCAAAACCAGATTTGTTTGCAAATGAGTGTATTTCGCTAAGTCCGTGTCAGATTTAGCAGACAACTTGGTTGTACACATACGCGGGAATTCACCCCTAATTTATTTGAACATGTACTTACATAAACACGTGCTACAGAGGGAACGGAAGACATGTTTGAGGAAATTACAGTAATATGATAAACCCGACTGCCTATTTGCTGTAACGTTAGGAAGCCTATCGGTCACGCGATAGGTATGCTCCATTCATATATCTGGTAATCGGAGATGACCTTTGAGATGAGTCGTTCTCTGCACATGCACGTTTCGGTCTGGACGCTTCCTGACACTATTTATGTCCAGATTTCTGCTTGAAGAATGCCTCTAACATCTGGTCACCCACATGTACGTATTGTTTTGAATTTTTACTCTGAATTCCGCTTCGTCGAGAGCTATTCGCATTTTTGGAATGTTCAGTCACCAGTGGGCTTGCTCTATCAGATTAATCGACTGGTTGTCTCCGGAACCTGTCGAGGCATCGATTTTTTTAGCAGACCTAAGTCTGCGTCTAGAGCTTCAAAACAATTTGAACATTTTTAGCTGGAAACATCACAAACAAGAGATTTAGCTGGGTTCCAGGTGAGTCTCTCGCAAAAGCAAATTTGTTTGCTAAGGAGTGTATTTAGTCATGTGCTGTTTAAGCTGCCTAGTGTTCTACTGCAACATGCTTGCTCAAGTCAGAATGTTAATGTGGCTGATTTGGGGATATTTCCACCCCTATGACTCGTATCCGGAGCCAAAAATCTGGTTTTACTAGAATACACAAAGAAATGATGGCGCTTCTGATGTTCTTTTAAAAAACATTACATAAGATTCACTTCACCATCTCATGTTCAGTGACCGGGTTCAAGCCCTATTTTATTCTGTAGTTTGAAGAGCTGACCCAAGCACTTCACGTCGTTTTAGAATAAGCTTGATTTTCGAGTATTCAGCTGCGTTCAGGAATTATGCCATGGTGATCAGATGGGAACAGTTCTCATGCTTTTTCTCAGAGTTCTAGTGTTAAAATTCCTGAATTCATAATTTGGCAAGGAAACAAATATTTTGGGTTCATAAACAACGGCAGTGGATATGGGGTCAAAGAGGACCTCCGTTTATTTTGGGTCATAAACAACGGCAGTGGATATGGGGTCAAAGAGGACCTCCGTTTCTCTCGTTGGATCTCACCACATATTTTGTTTCCGGTGTTCGACCGCTGGCATATGGGATCCACTATAACACGGAGTGTTTCAGTCAGGTGTTTTACGGCTTTCATCCGGCAAATTTCGCATCTTGTTTGCAGTAAGTGTCATTTTCAGCGGCTCTGTCTCCATAGCCACAAACGTCTTCTTTCCGGGCGATAATCACGTCTGGCACCTGGCCAGTACGGTGCTAAGAAGCACACCCCTTGTCATTATGAGATTCTAATCACCAGAATTAAGGCTTATTCGACCAGCGTAGGGTGACTGGATAAAAATACAATCAGTAGTCTGCAAGTTGCCATGTTCCAGTCGTCTCCAAATACACTGGCTAGTGAGATACATCGCAAAAGCACTCGTCTGAGAATGTCTTGAGGTTGCCCAGTCAACCGAAGTGTGAAGATGCTCTGAGCCCAGTATCTTCAATCCATATGCGTTGGGGCTAAAATTTGGCTCGTCTTCCCTCAAAATAGGAAGTGCCCAACTATACTACACTGTGCTTTAACATACTATACTACATCGCACTGTACTATACTATACTATACTATATTATACTACACTATACCATACTATACTATACTATACTATACTATACTATACTATACTATACTATACTATACTATACTATACTATACTATACTATACTATACTATACTATACTATACTATACTATACTATACTATACTATACTATACTATACTATACTATACTATACTATACTATACTATACTATACTATACTATACTATACTATACTATACTATACTATACTATACTATACTATACTATACTATACTATACTATACTATACTATACTATACTATACTATACTATACTATACTATACTATACTATACTATACTCTGTTCTATATGTAATATAAAATAGCATAATATGATATAATATACTATACCATGCCATACTATACCATACTGTACTGTAGTAGACTAGACTAGCCTGAACTGGACCAGACTGTTTTTTAAGTTCCGCAGTTGGATAAAGTCGCGAAGCTGAAAGTGCCAGAAACGTGTTCAAACTGTGGCTGATCACACTGGATACCACATCCATTAGCTGATCTGTTTCCAGAGCCCGTTTTTGCTGCCAAAACTGCACAGACCACACAAGGCTGGTGAGTACGTCCGGACCAATAGCATGTATGCACGCCAGATCGAATAGGCACGCAGTCGTATGCTGTAATGCCCCCTTTTAGTGACGGATTGATTCGGTCAAGCCAAGACAGACAGTCTCTTTTTTGACTATATTGGCTCGGGTACATCGAACCGAGCCCTTCATTCGCCCCGGTCGGTCGTTTCTATTCGGGTCACTGCGATCTTTACAGACTGCGCTTTTGAACAGCACGTAACTGTAGTTGGCTGGTAAATTAGATCCAGTGGGATCATCAGATGTGGCAGGAATTTGTGCAGTCTGGGACTTACTATGTAGCAGAGGCCTTTGAAAACCTAACTTGATACGTCCTGTTAAATGTTTTCAAGCCACTGTCTACTCCTTATCCCTCAGAGTAGTCTTTTTGGGCGAGTATTTTAGGCACCCGGTAGTCTAAGTTGGTAGGTGGAATCACACTTTAACCGGCGTGAAAAAAATGAAGTAAAACATCAGTGAAACAGTCGACCGGAAACCGGTTCACTTATCGATCGAATTAACAAGCAGCCTACGTGCACATGCGAACACGCAAGCAACATAGGTATACTTTTGACGATCAGGAAGGGTCTGAATTCGAAGTCGCAAAGTTTAGACCCATGCAATGGCGTTTAGAATAAATCGACTAATTTCCATTGTTCTGCGCGAGTTGTGAATATTTCCTTTTTGGACACTTCTTTTAGTCTGTGAAAAAAAGACATCAAGAGCAGTGCCTCGACGAAACGCCACAAATTCATCAGTATCACAAATCAGAGCAAAACAAATGTTTCTAGGAACGCAGCTGAGGCCTAAGGAATGAAGTTACAGGAACTTGTCGTAGAATTTCAGCATATATGAAAGTTAATCGAGGTTTCACTCTGCAGCTGCAGGCAATCTATGCCGAGAAATCAAGAACGAATTTACGGCTGTTTCGTCCTTAATGAGAATCATAAACAGCATGCAACTGACGAATCCCGATAGCGAATCGATCTTACAACCTTCTTGCTGGTAGTTGGGCAATTAAACACTCGACATCGAGTGGCTGATTAGTCGTGTGATTAACCCGTCACTCATCCTTCAGTCACGGAATCCACAAGTTGGCCGGCTCCTCGATTGACGACTTCTTAGATGGAAGGTTCTCTCGCTGTATGAATTCTTTCTTTTGAGCTACGTAATATTTGTTGATGGTTGTTGCCATACTTTCGAAAATGCCGTTCCGTTGTGCAGAACTAAAACTTTTGGTTTGAAGTTATCATAGTAATTGTTAACGCCACGGTGAATAGGGTTTTCCTTTCCCGATTCAGGTGATGCATACGAAAATACGCGAGAAGTTCCCACTGTAACCGGATTCGAACCCACGTTTCATTCAGTGACTTAGAAATTCTACGTGGTTTCAAAACAGGTTTTTTTGTTCGACTATCTTACTGATTTCAGTAACTCTGATCAGCCTGGTTAAACTGACCACACATTTCCTATGCAACGTTCCGATGAGAAGAGATTCCGTATTGTTCGCCTCCCCCATAGTACTCAAATGTTCCTCAGTGAGAGGGTGTAGCGAGAACTCTTGTCCATTTCTTTGAGCGTTTGGAAACAATACAATTTGAAGAATACTCACATCGTTTCTTACCAACATGTACTGTTTAGTTGACAATTAAGTCTGAAGCGACATCAGAAAAGAACAGCAACATAAAGACACTCACTTTCAACCGCCATAAAGTCACGCGTCACTTAAAAAAAATCCAAACAATTTAACGAAATTGTCGTCGGTATTGCGCAAATGATTTGCGGGATCGCTAATGCCTTACTTCAACTTAGGGAACCCAGAAACTGGCTTCCTGCGATTACGCAGCACGGCATTTCTTGCTGCAGCAGAATAGTCCCTTAACAGTTGTTCTTTACATCTGTCTTATTCTGAACTAGGTGCTGCACTTAACAGGGCATGTGTAAACAAATCCCTAGGTCACTTTGTCCTGCTTTGTCGAAAAGCGCAGACTTGAGCTCCTTCGTAAGAAACAATCAGATCCGTGGAGTCTCCATCACAGAAATCAGTGCCCAATTACGCAAATTTAACAAATGACGTAGGGTATGTTCGGTCACGAAATGGCGACTACTCGTCGTGTTTCGGTTTGGTTTGCATGAGTCATTTAGCTTTTTTCACCAATCACGCTGAGGTCACAGGTGTTTCTACTTGTTTCCACTTGAATGCTGTTTCCATGAAGGTAAATTGTTCGCCAATCGAACAGAGAAGTAATACTGTGGAAAAGCTAACTCGCCGAATTCATTGAATTAAGAGAGTTTCAAAGGCGGGGGTTAGGTTCCTTATGAACAAAAAACTGTCCATCTGCAATCTATAAAGTTGGGAATCGTCAGATCCGTTTGCTCGGGCTGTTTTTTTGTTTCTTAATGGGGGGCAGCAGCGTACTGATGTGAGTTCGATACAGGTAAACTCCGTCGGTCTACTTGTTCGGCCATCTGACGTGCGATTGGTTGATACAGTGGCATACGATGCGCCGGTCACAAACGCTTGATAGCGTCCACCCCCAGGCCAGCGTGATGCATCTGTACACCACAAGGCGCGCACGGACACGCGTCTCTACTAACGCTGCCTGCTCCCCGTTAGGAAACCAATCGATCGGAAGAAACCGAGTTCAACGGTAGGGCGAGAGAGCGCTATTAGCTGGCTCAATTGCCTGGTGCGGTCCGTCGAATGTTTCAGAATGAAGCGAAGCAATTACGTTGCAAAGTCTCCAGACGACAGAATGTTTGCCTTCAGGAGGTGGAGAGTGGACTAAGAAAGGCACGTGTGCCAAGAACATCGAATTCCCCAATCTGATCTCAACAAGTGGCTCAAGGAAGAAGGAAGGATCATCAGCACTGTCGTTTGTGTATGTACAATAAGTTAGATCCATGCTTACTGCTTCGGTCCCAAAGAACACAATCCTAACAAAAGTCATTCTCACGCAGCAACCTTATGAGTAGTACATTACAAAGAGATACAAAAGAATTCAACTTTTATCTGAAACATTTTTCACCTCCTTTATCATTTTTACTGAATGACTACACGCCAGAGATCATATATAGGGTCTATGAAATCGGTCTCTTCTGGTATCTGTTACCTAACCAAATGAACCCACTAAAAGACATGACATGCTTCAATGGGAATTCACCTGCGCAACGGTTGACCGTTCTGTTATGCACTACTTTAGACGACTCAGAAGAGGGACCACCACTTGTCATTGGAAGTTCATCTGAGTATCAGTGTTTGCCAGTGGACTATGTGAGCAATAGTATTCTGTGGATGATACCTGATATTTTTGAGAGTTTTTTCTGGAAGCGAGGGTAACTACAGAGTAACAATTATAACCGATGGCTGTCAAGCCACAATTCCGAAGCTGCTTTGTCACTTTCTCAGTTCAATGGAAGCTGGAAAGACGTTCGACCCTACTCTCTTGCGAGCCGTCGGTTTTGTGACGCAATCATGGGATTGTGTGAAGCCCCAGGTCATCGTCCAGTGCTATCGTAGATTCGGATTATATTTCTCGGTGGAAGATGAAACTGAGTTTGTTTCGAACCCCGTGAACGGTGCCGAAAATGCTTTTGAGTGCTTGTCTCGTGTCCTGTCATTACCGTGAACACTGACCGCCAAGGATAATATCAGAGTAGACAACAATGTGTCTACAACAGAACCGATGTCAAACGAGAAAATTTTTACCCGCGTTGAGAAACCCAACAAGGTCGAGCAAAACCGTGTGACAAGAGTGGAGAAATGGTATCCTCAGTTGGTATGCAGATTATCTCACATTCGACAGCTAAACAAGCGACTGAAACTCTCCAAGCTGAACTCTTCTGGCTGAGCATGATTCAGGCTATAATCTTGTTCCTCTAACTGCAGTCCAGAAGATACGCCGTCCTCACCAAGACAAATGATGCGACAGACTGTTCTAATGCGGAATCAATTTCGTACTAGTGTGCGAATATCATCATATGTGTACTTTTGTAAAGTTTATTTCCAAAAATTCCTACAGATGCGAGATTCGTTGGACTTGTTTTTCTCCGCGTCAAACTGTCCTACTGTACACTATGCCGGGAGTTGGCTTTTTCATTGCCCATCAGCTGATGTTTGTGACCAGACAGACCATATAGGTCTACTGACTAACGTAAACAGTGCTTTCAGTAAAGGCTGGACTAAGTCAGTAAAAACCGAACTACGAGCTGCCCAGTATAGGATATCTGTTAAGAGCACTTCCGTGGGATTATGTGAACCTTCCCCTGGGAGGTCGACGTGTCGATTTATGTTGCTGAGTTCTGTGAGCACTTCTCGCAGTGGTTACCTTAAGTGGCGAATAACCGCATCTGTCTGATGAGTTGAATGAGAAATTTATTTCTCAAGATCGGTGGGACGCCTGTATGGTTAAATTAGGTGTCCTGCGTCTTGTGTGGGTGTGGCTTACGTATAGCTTTTTTGTGCTTCCTATGGAATTCTAAACCCCTATGCATGTATTTGATTCGTTGGATCAATTACTAATTCGTTTGATAGGATTGCCACAGCAAAACTTTTCGCCAGTGATAAGTGACCTGTCTTGACAGAGGAAAATCAAAAGTGACCAGACGATGGCCTCATTTAGTAGCGTAGGCATAAGTGAGCATGTAGCAATAGATAAACAGGAATACTTTGATTGTGTACACACATAAAGTCGTACGCTTTGACAAATTCGAGTTTAGGGGCTTAGAGGAATGAACAAACCCTAACGAGTTCAAGAACTCTAGCGACTACTGAGGGTAGTTTCAAGCGAGCAAGAGCGTATGGAGCGGTTTTCAATCCCTGTTTATTTGCACTCTAGCTTTAAGCATGTAAACCTCTGTGTAGACTTGTGGAATGCAAGGCTAACTCACTTTTTATAAAAGGTTTCGTAAAGTGTTGTGAGGGAATTCATCTGCCACAGAATACACCACATCAGAATTTAACAATAGGTTGGAAAAGGCTAAGCAACTTCACCGGAAACCCCCCGCGATAGCTCTTTTGGTTGTAGGTAATTCGACAACGCCTTATTCTTTTCAAAGAAATTGTGTTGACCAAGAGGGTAATGTGCATGCCGGCGTTATCTTGCAAGGTAGGGGTATTGAAAAGTGGATGACGAACATAATCATGTTCCCCCTCTGTGTTTAAAAACACACTGCTTTGTTGGTTAGAAGATAAATTTGCTTCAAAAGATTCACCTTACTGTTATTTGTCCACGTTATGGAAGTGGACAGAAATTACAACTGTGTTACGTCCGCTCTGCTAAAAAAATGAGACTAAATGATGGGCTTCCGTTTGTCGGAGGTAACTTGAAGGGATGAACTACTGAATTCACATAACCATGACAGTTACCTTTCTCTCTTTAGCACTCTGAGGAGTCTTAGTTAAGGATATGTAGAATGTGAACAGGATCAGAGCAACATATGAGTTCAATTCACATTAACTTCGCTCTTGCTTAATAAGCTCTTCTCTGTCTAAGCGCAATTATTTTGGTGTGTCCACACCAAAGGGAGAAGGTTTTGGGTTCGAGTTTCATCCCTAGTAGAGCTCGTCAGATCTTTGGTCTTATCGGGATTTAAACTCTGGACATCGGACATGCGAGGCGAGCCAAATATCACGTCTCCACCAGCGCGCGATAGACGAATCTTGACTTTGACATCCAAGTAGATGAACGTGGGCTCGACGCAAGGGTGTGATTGGTTCGTCCAACTTTGATTGTTCATCTACATTAGTGAAAGATCTGGCCCTATTTTTCGCCTGATTATCGAAGCGACGAAGGGATGGTAGGGCAAACTGATTCCAGCGAATAGGGGTTCTCCTGATGAGATTCTACTTAAAAAACGAATAACCTCCAACAATCTGCAATGTTTTCTGCATTGAAACCAACCAAAAAGATTTAAAGACTGCTGAATAGTGCACATCCCAAACTCAACCTTTCAAATTGCAGCAGATAGGCAGCCCGTTCAGAAATTACCAAGGTTCCTATTCAAGACGTGCAATAATTTATGTGACCTAATTGGCTTCCGGAGATTCTGTGGGTAAACATGTGGCAAGAAACGCGTCCATCAGAAGCGCGTTAGCTCGAATTAGCTTAGGGGTTAATGCGCTAACTTACCAGTTGAAAATTCCATGGGTTCGAACCCGACTGCTCCTGTCTAGGTCTTAGCAACCTGGCCATATCTTGACCCACGTCCACAATTCTAGTGGCATGGCGTCAAAACGGTGTTGTAAATGAATTATTATTATTATTATTTTGCTATTATTTTTGGACAGTTAGTAGCATTCACAGCTGAAGTCGAACACGCTTATCAGCTGCATCTTGTGAGGAGGGCAATACCGATCTCCTGAGACCTACGGGAAATTACATGAATGATACAGCGAAGACGCAAAACGAGAAGAGTGACGTAGAGCACGGTGTTGTAATGAATTATTATTATTATTATTTTGCTATTATTTTTGGACAGTTAGTAGCATTCACAGCTGAAGTCGAACACGCTTATCAGCTGCATCTTGTGAGGAGGGCAATACCGATCTCCTGAGACCTACGGGAAATTACATGAATGATACAGCGAAGACGCAAAACGAGAAGAGTGACGTAGAGCGCTAGAAATTTAGTTAAAACACTTCATTGTTTTCGCTATGAAGTCAGTCATGCGAGTCAGTGTATTTCGCTAATTTTGTGCAATTTGGGTTGAAGTAGAACATCAAGTGAACGGAAACTCGGGGACTGCGCCTACCTGATGAGCCCTCAGAAGGACGAAACTGGTCGTGGGCTGTCGAGGAGTTTTCATCAGCCCTAATAGTACTGTAGTACATTTACAAAACTCTGCTTTTATGAGAAAGTCAGCGAGCTCAGGTTCGTTTACACTCACACCGCTGACCAGCCACCCTTGGCTCAACGGTGAAGTGTTCAAACTACTAGCAAGGAGGTCGCGGGTTCGAGACTCTCTGGAGTTTCCTGAGGCGCGCACTGCCGGTGATTTCTAATAAGAAGGAAACAGCTTTTCAGCATAGATTTGCTTCACTTACAGGACGAAACCTTCACAAAATTTCCAAACCTCCTCACACTATAAAAAAATCAGGATTGTTTTCAGACACATTAGTCCAATAAGCCTAAAAACACCATTATTACGGTGAAATGCATCAGATCTTATCGACCATAACTTTCAAAGTAAACCTTCTTACGGGCAGCCAAGCGATATTTCTGGCCTCCCTCGTAAATATTGTTGAAAACCGTGGTTTTTGGTTGATCGTTTTGCAGCGGTAACACAATGTAGACGAATTCATATTCATTACCTTGATCCACTGTATGCAGTTCTCACCTTGATTCATGCCAAAGCTCTAGCTTCACCCTTAGCGAGATGGCTTGACAAAGGTCTCGCATGGCGTGTTATTATTGTCCTGAGCTGATCTCACACTATGTTAATGAGTATGTGACTTCTAAATTTAGGTATCACAGTCAAGGCTAAAAATCGTTTTAGTTCTAAGACTCACTTGTGGCACAGACATCCAACATGGGTGGGATGGTTCTTCAGTCCCTCTCAAGATCGAAGTTCGAACCCAGTAGTGTCAGGCTTGAAAATTCTCCCCTAGTTAGAAGATTTTCATGATAACACATCTGTCCCGTCTTTCCGTTTTATTTCCTTCTACTCTTCTGAGGTTCAAATGTCGTCTTCATAATCTAACATTCACCATAATCTAAATTTTTCAAAACCTCCACTACTTTGCAAAGCTGTCGTTGGACTATTTATTCAGCTCTGTTTTTAAAACAAGGATTAGCAATGTGTGGCATTGTGATATGCTTCTATTTATTCTGAGTAAGTAGCAGTATTTACCAAACACAAGAATTCAGTCCATTCTCTTGAACTGTAGATTATCAGGTGTCATTTATGATGCCTAGCCAGTAAATTACATCCAGTGTCTCTCCGTACGATTCTCCAGACCCGAATCCTTTGATCTGAATTGTCAGCAGACTAGACGATTGGTTCCGATCTGGTATTTTCAGAAAAGCGGATTCAAGTACCGCTACATAGGGTGCGCGTCATGCGATCGTGCGTTATTCTGTTTGAACTCCAGCCGTGAACGGCTTGCTCAGAGTGAATTTCTAATCAAGTCTCTTCACATATTTTCAGCTATAAGCCGAGCTTTTAGATGAAAATTCACTGGTTCCTCTTTCTTGATTAGCAGAGATTATGACTGATGAGTTCGTGCTTGTGTGCTTGGGCTCCATTTCCTCTCCCGCAGATTATATTACTCTGAAGTCATCCCTGAGGTAACCGGCCAAAAACAGCTTCCGACTATCCAAACGTATAGAAACTAAGCCTTCATGTTGCTTGGTAGACGGTGAAAATTCCGAATTTGGCGGCGTTATATCTCGGCGGTTCAAAAACCAATACGATCACCTCCACCAAAACAGCTTCTATCCAAACGTATAGAAACTAAGCCTTCATGTTGCTTGGTAGACGGTGAAAATTCCGAATTTGGCGGCGTTATATCTCGCTCGGTCAAAAACCAATACGATCACCTCCACCATAAGATTGCTAAAGCAGTTTTAAATGTTCCTGTCTTTATATATATATATATATATATATATATATATCACGAAGAAAAGCTGATAAAAGGTCAAAATCATGGAACTGTGTGTTCATTCTCGTGTGTGCTATTTGTATTTTACTCTCATACATATAGCAAAACTTCTATCAAGGCTTTGGACGAACAGCAGAATATACCGACATGTAATGTGGGGTTGGCTGAACTGGATTGTCATCACATATTTCTTATACTTTGGACATCCAGTTCACCATCCTTGTTGATGTTGTTTTAATGCATTGATATATTTGTTGGGAAGAAACTGTTGCTCAGCGCTTGGCAGTGTTAAAAATAATACATGGTTGCTGTTCTTTTCGAAGGAGCGGTGCGCAAGTTGAATTGTGTTTGGAGTATGAACTGCAACAACACTATGTCGATTCGAATTATTAGTAACACAGTGTCTAGTAACTGGATTAGTACAATATGTGGACTTACCATACTACAGAGAACAGAAGTTGGCGGTTTGGGAATTTTTGGATGCCATAGCGACGAAGGGGCAGGAGTGTAAGAGAAATTAACACACGAACCACTCAGTTCGTTCCTCCCCATGACCGTATCGTTTTGAGTCGCCCGTTAATCAACAGGATTTCAGTTGTTCAACTAATATAAGTGGTCTCTAAATAAATAACAAATGGCTTCATTACCTCATCTATAGTGGTCATAGATGTGACATGGATAGCTGAATTCCTTGTTTCCGTGAGTTCATCTTTGCAGAGGGACACGAACCAGCTAGGTCCATCTGATGAATACCCAGAATGGGGACCTGATGGTAGGACTTTCAGAGATTTTATTTACCTAATGATTAGTATCGGAGAAGGGTTTTATTTCCCATAGGCGTGTCGTACACCAGTGTAGGGGGCGCCAAATTATTTAGTTTTTCTCTTCATGACCCTTCTGACGTAGTCTAAAAAGTGAGGTTTGTCAGATCAACTGGATGATGGGTATGGCTCTGCAGCCCGAGTAGCCATATCATCGTCTGATTTTGACCATCCCGATTCGTGTATGGAATCGACAAGTCTATCTGTATATCAGTTTGTCTAACCACCCGCGCGATTAATACTGGAACAGCTTATAGTATGGATGCGAACTTCTTCTACTGTACTTTTTCGAGGTTCCTGTCAAGACGAGGCAAACCAGTCAAGATGTACAGTGAAACTGAGCCCACTTAAGGGAGGCTGGGGCAGGAAGACGTGAGTCAGTGCTTCTTAGTTGGAATGATTGGCAAATAGCAAGGACCTTCTTAGACTATGAATGTGGCTGGGTGTTCTTTGGACTCAGGTCCAGCAACCCACTGTTGTATGAGAAAGACTGATTTGAAGTACATGGCGTGCGCGCTGCGACTTTCTGACCGAAAGCCTGGTAGAGACCCTGTCGGCAGTTGTGGCTGAAGTTGAGAAACTAATAAACATGCGATGCGCACGCATCAAACCACCTGTTAATGCTGCACAAGACACCAGTCATAATCAACGATGCATTTCTGATCCCGCCATCCAAACACCACAGGACTGCGCAACACCTGGTAATCAGATTCTGGATGTGATGGAGGAGTGAATACCTTCCAAGCTTGATTACATGCCAAAGCTGGCTGCGTCCCGGAATGGTCTTGGTTATCGAAGAGCCCCTACTACTCCTCACATCACCAGAAAAGGAATCTGTGCCTCTCTTCGTGGGAAGAACGTGGCTCTGTCCAAACAACTACGAATTCTCAGATAGAAGCTCGTCCTTAGGGTTCTAACTACCGTTCTTCTTGTGCAGCTCTCACTTTGAGGGGAGCCCAGCAAGATAACGGAACCGTCTTTGGTAGCTATGACTTAGGTAGTTTCGAGCAGTCTTTTTACGTCGACAACTTACTTTACAGTTCCGAGTGTGCCCTACATCTCGTTCGATTTCCACAGCCGCCAACTACAGGCGGTGGGTTCCGCCCCGTGAAATGTTTCACAAACCTCCCGGACGCTTCACAGCATATTTTGCCCAGAGGACGAGCCCAGTCGAACGTTAACGTGGAACTTTGGCCGATGAGCATCAAGCAGCTGCCTAAAGTTGAAAAATATGAAACCACAAGTAATTTCGGTTTCCAAAGATGTGCTATTTGTGTCATTCGTCATGTCTTATGTGCCTAATATCCGACGAACAGTTTTCCCCAGCAATTTACTTTTCGCCTTGTGGACTACATCTTTCCAAGGAGAAGCAAATGTCTATTTCTCATAATCTGTCATAATTCCGCGGATTTTGTAGACTGAATGCGTCCGGTTCATTGAGATGCTTGTTCTTGATCGTGACAACTGTAGAAAATTTTCATAGATTTGAGCTGTACATGGTGGAACCGCTAAGCACAAAGTGGCTTTAATGGTCTTTTCGTGGGCGCACTAGATTCCCATGAAAGTAACATAGTTTTAACAGGAATAGTCCGATTTGTTTACTTTCACTTCCGCTTACTTGCACCACATTAGCTACACTTCTTTCGAGATCTAGTTTTATCCCCTCAGAATTGAACACGGTGGTGCCTAAGTGTGAACTCCACTTCTTCTGGTCGGTGTTGGTGGCACTGCAGAATGAAACAGAGACGGACAGAAATATTCTGTCCGACTTTGACCAATTATGAAGAACTATTCTGCCAACAAAGCTGTCATAAAATCGACTTTTGAAGATTTCGAGTTTTTGGTGAAATATTTCGCTTTCCTTGATATTAAAACCCGTTCTCCATGGCGGGCTTTCTGTTCACCGAGTTTGGTAGTTTGGCTGCATCACCCATTTCATAGTTTTTACCACTGGTTTGTCAGACTAAATACCTACTAGTAGGATACAGGTACAAAGTATTTGAGTGAGCGTAACTTGTATCGGTTTACTGACAGGCGGTTTACATAGTGCGACTACTATTCCGCCTAAATCCATAATGTTTGATTTTCTGGTAAATACACGTGACTAACGGATCGCAACTTGTCCATTGAAATCGATAATTCTGCCTTTGAATCATACAGAACTTCGCTCGAAGTAAACAACACAACTGGACCAATGGCGAATTATATCCCACATACAAAGATTCCTATTACAAACGTGTGCCAAGAAATACAAAATGCACGTTCGCGCGAGATCAACGAAGAGGTGGATATTCAAGTACCCCCCTACGTTGTGGACAGACGAATTCTGAGGAGTATAGAATATGGGAACCTGGAATATTTGGAAAGATATATACAGCAATGTCCTAGGAATATCGAGCGATACTTCTTTTTGGAAACTATACTGTCAACATCTCCCCTTTTGCGGAGCGTTTTGATCTCCAACCTGCTGGGATTTTCCTTGCTTTATCGTTCACACAAATGCTTGCGCATGTTGCTGGACCACGGATCTGATCCATTCCAAGCAACATATTTTATTGAGTACACCTCCCAGGGGGAGCAACAACGTAAAATACTTTTGTACGAGGCACCTGCCTTTTTGCTGCTCACAGGTAGCATACAGCCGCGTCACCGAGCTGAGTGTATTGCAATGTTGTCAGAATTGCGAGTTAGCGACGCGGAATTTCACATACCTATTACATTACGAAGGCAACAAATGGAACCACCACAAGAGCCAGTATCAGCCACAATCAGGTTTGCCGATGCGTGGGAGTGTCTTGATAAGGAAGTAGAAAAGAAAGGTGGAGACGATCTTGCACAGAACAAAGTCTTACTGCGCGAACTGAAGGCTGTCTATCGAGCAAATAAGTTTGACCGTTTGGACCAACCCAATGTGGAAAAATAATTTCTATTGCTTTCTTTATCTAATTTGTTATTAAGTGCAATGTTTTCTTTCTTCGACTTCTATTTTTGGAGATAAGCTCCTTGAAAATATTCAAGTGAATTAAGTTTAAGTGAATAAATTTTGTCCTCAACCTGCTTTCTTCTAGTTTGTTTTGGCCCGCAACTCACACATACCCTTTTGATCTAAAACAACGTTGCGAACACCATCCCAAAGATGCTGGTCTTTTTTTGTCATCACCAGGAAATCAACCTTGTCTGTCCTGTGTCCCAACTTGATAGCTACACAGGAACGAACCACCATGACAAGGTAGTTGCGACAGAACCTCTTACCAACCCCATCTGCACATGGTGTTGAGGTTTTGAGCATTTTAGTGTATTGATATTATGTATGTCACGTTGGTTAATTGTTGGAAAACTGTAATGACTGCTTACGGGACAGTCACATGACTTTGAACAGTCGTGTTCCGGCTCAAGCGTCCTGGTTATTCCACACCAGATCCCGGAAACGTTTGAATAGTGTTTAACTTAGAGATAGCAGAAGTAGTTGTCCAAAGAAGCAATGAACTTCTGAAGATCTTCGGAACGACAAGGATTGCTTGTGGGTTTGCCTAGCTTGCGCAGTACTGTAATCCCAATCTAATGGACATGACATAGTTGTATGGACATTGAACGACTTGTCTCATTAGTTCTGACATTAAAAGATAGCTTATGTGTATAAACCAGTAGTTCTTTACTCCACTGAGCCGCGACATATGATGCGAATAGTTTAGGTGTCGAACTTTCCCGTTAAGTGATTGCTCGAGAGCACACATCCTTCTTCCAGATTCGGGCCATCCAGTTTCAGTAATCATAAGATCTGATCATTTGTAGCGCAGTTTTCAAGAATACCACTTTTTTCGCTAGTGAGGCTGTTCAGGTGGACATTCAGTCAAGTCGAATTTCGGGATAACTCAGTGGTTAAGGCGCAAACACCCGTTATTCGAAGCCAACCTCTGCATCTCGACTGCTCCTGTTTGGGTATTGGTAACGTGGCAGAATTTCAATCCTCTTTCTTCCTTCGGGTGTTACGAAAGTAAAGACCCAAAAGAGTGTTACAGACAAACGATTATTTTACATTTACTCATAGTCAGCTTCGGGCTTTTCATCCTGATGAAGGCCTTACAGAACATTGAAGCTGTTGGTCAGCACGTGCATTGGGAATTTGATATTCCCCAAATGACTTTGAGCGGTTGTGCAGTACGAAACTTGAATGGTTTTACCAAGTCAGAAGCTGATACGTAAACCGAAAAGATAACAGGTGTGACGGCTTATTTCCACTGAACTACCTTGTTCTCTGACTGCATGAGATGTTTTCCCATTAGAGCCATCATTTCAGTAAAGTGTAAAAAAACATGAGCATAGGTGATTCAGCATAGTGCACAATGAAGCGTGAAATTCAGTACTAAATCCAGCACTTCTCAATTGTCCCGGCTGAAACCTCCTTCATACTCAATTCAGACTAGGCACATTCGAAATTTGTTTGCTCCTGGAACATCAGACTTGACTCACATGAGTTTCTTTAGATAAGCAACCCAGTCATGAACAGGTTGAAACTGGCAGCTCGGTTACTTTTACTGGTTGTTGATCAGGTGGTTGATGGTCTGTTTTGCCAAATCCCAAACTCGCCGGACAGATCAAGGCGCACCAGATATTCTCATCTGTACGAAGTTCCTAAACTTAATGAGGATTGGACGACGTAGGTTAGTTTCAATTCAGTGCTCATATGTGTTGTGTCGAATAGCTTCAAAGCCGTCTGGTGCACGTGAATGACAAAGAATCATTTGAGTACACGGTTCAAGTGCTGATGGCGGCGACATGTGTACTAAGTTTTACTGCCATAAAATACCCAAAACTAGGTGACCATAGAAAAGCCGATCCTATCACTACCATGGGGTACAAGTTGACCGCACAGTAAACCTATCGTCGCTTACACACACACAAGTTAACCGAATATGTCCTGTTCTGTGGAATGGCATAGTGGAACCTGGTTGTCACAACTTGATGTGATCAAGCCATGAGTCGGATAGCAAGCTTATCTTTTCATAGTTCTGAGGAAACCAATGATTTTTCAGCTGTCACAGAGCAAACCAGGGGCAGCGTAATACATTCGGGAAGCACAGAATGACCTAAAATGTCAAGGAAACTTTCCAGGGATTACATTTTTCCGTCGAATTTTGTAACATTTTCTGTGTTATTCATTTACTCAAGTCTAAGATAAGTTGGTCAGATTCACATACAGGAAATTGATTAAAGTGGACAAATCAACGGCTCTAGTGTGGCTGCAGACATGAACGTGAGTGACAAATGGCTGTGACCGATATTCGAAACTTCCGGGAAATTGATATGATGTTTATCCTTGGATTTGAAGGCGTGTCTATGCATCCGATCATGTTGCAGCACGGTTGTAAACCCGAAGCACATGCATGCATCACCAATGCCATCTGAAATTCCCTCCTGTCTATGTTAATACTCCAAACCTCTGTACAACGTACTCCTTCATTCACAGTGGTAAACAACCCACAGGACCGTGTAGTGCCGATGTTATATGTCCCTAGTCTAGCGGAAACTGTTGCCTTACAAGTCCACAGAATCCAGAAGCACTTCCACTGGAAAACGGATTCCACTGCAATGTACTGGGATGGTCGGTCTTGTTAGAGTGGCGTGACGCACCCTTTGAACCATGTAAGTGCAGACCCGCAGAATGGCAACAAACAAGGTATAGTCACCAATGTTTTTTTCCGACTTTTAGAGTATTTTCATGAAAACGCAACAGTGTGGTGTGACTGGGGGAGCCTGATCGGCCAGATGTGTGTCAAAAGTTTGGTTACAATGCCTGTGATGGTGGCGTACAGGACCGAAAGACAGTCTGATCCTTCGGGGTACAGTGCTTCGGCAATTTTTCTCATGTGGAGTTTGGGGCCAACAACGTGTGTCATTGAAAAACGTTTATCTGAACCCGATATTGAATCCGTCAATCCGTTTTCTTCACCGACGGGAGAATTCAGGCTGAGATAGTTTCATTTAAATCTTCTCCAGCCTAAACTTTATGGCCTGAAACCCGATGAGCGTTGTGACCTCTAACTGAATCATACCGCAGAAAAGAGCATGCGAGAATTCGGGTTGCGACTGCATTTGGAAAAGTGTTACGGTATTTTTCACACGCGTTGCGTGAGATCTTTTTGAAGACACGGGAAACAATTGACTGAATCCACAGTCCAGGAACTTTTGCTTCGTATCAGTTCTTACAGAAGACTACTTAAGACACTCAATGCAGATATACACTGTCCTCAGGAAGCGCTAGGTATAAAGCTTCTGGACTAGGCGTTTCGTTGATTTTTTCGGGAGGGGGGTTGAGGGTTAGCGGGCCAGGGGGTGACATCCAAACATGGAATCTGACCACAAAGCTGAGGAAAAGCGAAGAGTGCACTACCCACTGGAAGAAGTTGATCAAGACTAGAGGTCACATACCGTTTATGTGGCCAAGAAACATCCAGGATGTTTATAGATTTCCACAATCACTTGTGTTCGTTGGAAGCAAAACAGTGCGACCGGAATTTTCGCAGCTAGCTGAGCTGACTGAAACGCCAAATACTATTCGTTTTGTCCATTAGGAAAAATTGGGGCAACTTAGTGAAAAGATTCACCAAAAAGCCGTGCGCTCGATCATGCGACAAACCAAACTACGATCAAATGTCCTTACGCTTCATCCTCAGAACTGAGATGAGGTTTGTTCTCAGTCAGATTGGGTGTAAATTAATGCAAGAACTCGGCTTCCGGATGCAGATACTACAAAATTTCTCACCGTGTTTTTCGTATGATCGCGTACTGTCGGTGGTGTAATTCTGCTGAGTAAGCTGTTATCTCTAGCCCAACTGATTCAACACAGCCTATGTGGGGGCAAGGGGAACTAAACTGACCGCTGACAACACGAAAATGTTAATACTACCTTAACGAAAGTCACCCAACCTGGAAAAGGTAGAGTGATCGATGAAACAGATGTATCAGTAGTGCTACACGGTGGATGCACCGCGTGCATCCGACTGAGGGTCTGGGCAACATTATCGATTGCAACAACCCATAGTTCGTGTGTCTAAAAGTATTTCGCGTCATCGTGATAACGGATAATTCACCTATTATCGAAGAAGTTCCAGTACATTGTCCGTTAAATAGGCAGTGCGCCGTCATGTGGTGCCATGATAATCATGAGCGCTAGAAAATTGGCTTGATCACAAATTTGGCATTTGGAAGATGATCTTTGCTGAGCTACATCTCACAATTGTTCGCTTTTTTAAAGTGAGGTGATACAAAACTAAACAAATATGAATGTAATGGGTAATGTCTATCGCATTCCTGTACGGACAGCAAATAGACGAGGCGAACTCTTTTTGAGTATGGTATGCACGACACAAAGCATCGCGGACGTGGACCTCTGGTGTAGCCTATTGACAGTAAATTTCAAATAAGTATTTCTTGCAGTGAAAGGCCGGTCATCCTAACTCTACTGAAGCAGGAATTAATCGCAAACACGTGCTTAACAGTTAGGGATTACAAGAAGGGGAATGAGTGTACACCTGTGGCCCCCATCCAACAATGGAGTAAACTTTACACTACTGACTAAGCGGACTGAACAAGAGATCACTGCTACGGTTTTTGCTTCTGATTGGTTCTCTTAAACACAATCGTTAATTGTCTAGACGTAACACACTATCCATAAGATTGCTGAAAATTCTTCGACATCCGTCCGACAGGTCCCACCCTCCTTGAGGCTCATCAGATAGGCTCGGTGGCCGAGCTTCTACAAACCTGATGTTTTGCTCTAATCCAATTTTGATGTGCAATTTGGTTCCAAGTAGAACATAAAGTTGACGGAAACTCGGGGACTGCGCCTACCTGATGAACCACAAGAAGGGTGAAACCGGTCGTAGGCTCCTGAAGGATTTTCAGCAACTTTATGAGTAGTGCATTACGAATATAAAAGTTTGACGGAATTCGCCAAAAATCCTATCATTTGTACAGGAGTTTGTTTTCTAAAGAGGAAAATGTCGGTAGCTCAGGTAGCGTGGATGATCGTTGGCTTGTTCGCTGGGCAATATGATTGTAAACGTTTCATCGCCAATCGAGATGACGTCATCAGTGCGTTATTGGGGAGCGTAGTGGTGCGTAGCGGTGGGTTAGTGGTTGTGCGCTGGGTAGTGTTACGCGTGTGTTAATATGCGTGCCGCTAGCAGGGGATGACCTTTGATCACGATTAGCTGTTCGGTCGGGCGGTTCCATTGGTTGCTCCATTGTCCTGTGTCCCCATTCGCCGATACTCACGTGGCCTTTGAGCTTGGCATCCCCTGCTGTCGTAATCTGGTCGATGTTGGAGTGACCTTTGTTTTTTCTAGCCCCGGCTTGTGACTTTTATTGATTTGCCTCCAAAGAGTTGCTTGTTTCTTTGTTTGTTCATCCCCTGCTAACAGCACATTTATTAGCACACGCGTAACACTACTCAACGCACAACCATTCACCCACCGCTACGCACCAGTACGCTCCCCGATAATGCACTGATGTCACCTCGATTGGTGATGAAACGTCTGCAATCAAATTGTCCAGCTCAGCGAACAAGCCAACGACAATAAGAGTTTGTTTTCGACGGGGTACTCAGCTGAATCCTGTTGAATCTTTCATTGGTCTTCCAGAACTGAAAGTCCATCCTCATGTTTCAGTTAGTAAGACGTACAAAGTATCGCAGTACATTGTCCAGACGTAACATATCACTCAGCAACACGTCTGGTTGAATAGGACCATTAAGAACAAGAGACTGAATAAGTTTCCCGTCAAAACAAAATTCGTATGCAAGAAGGAGTATTTGACGAACAAGCAAGTATTCATTGCTACAGTGTTTAAACTATTCTCTCATGAGGCTACCGATCATCTTTTTGTAGCAAATGCACTGAAGAAGCAGATTATCTAAACTCTCAGCTCCACACACCTATACATTATATTATTATATAATATATATATTATATTGTTATAGAAGCACCTAATCGATATTTTCAACTTCTGTATTCTGTATGCGATTTTGAACAGTTGACCTTATTTGATCACCTTCGAAACGCAACCACAAGTAATGCTTCTGGACAACGCAAGTGTCAAGCAACTGTTTTTTATAGATTACTGGAACAACGTTTTCTTTCACATTCTATCGAACAACAGCCGGATTCAACCTATCAATGGGATATACGCGAAGCATCTAGGTTCGAGTAGAGTTCTCTCTTACAGTTGATTCGGCGCTAACTCTGTGCGGTAAAGCACAATATGACTGGGACTAAAGAGGTAATCGCAGTATTTTGATGAAGAGTCAGCAAGTTTATCACTTGTATTGTATGAGTGACATTGATAACTAATATAATTTGCTACAAAAGAGATACTTGCTTTGTACAAGGTGATCGATAAAGTTCAGACGCCTAATGCACCCAAACTTGAGAGTGACAACTTTCAGCAATGTTGTGGATTGTAGGTAGCTCGGGTGTGCTGCTTGGTTATCGGTCTGTTCGCCAAGCTTGGCGGTTGGATTGCAAGCGTTTCATCACCAATCGCGGTGACATCGTCAGTGCAGGATTGAATGGGTCACTCAATCCTGCCAAGCTCGGCAAAAAGACCGAAAACCAAGTGACAAATTTCTTCCTCCATACCTGTTGCTACGGTTTTTGTCGTTTTTCAGCTTCCAGTCACATTGTCTTGCAAAACTACGATTTTGTGCAAACACGTGTTCCCTTCGTAATCGGTAAGTCGCCGCTGGCCTATATATTCACGCACACCGATCACTTGCTTGCTTGGTGCTGTTATAACAACTAATCTCTGATTACAAACTCCGGGGCGAGTGTTTTTTAAACGATATATGTGGTAATCAACCGAATGGTAATCATCACAAAGTAGACAGTCTCGACAATGCGGTGTAGCTTATTTGAATGTTTTCGTGGTGAACATGAGTTGGAATAGTAGAAAAAGTTCGCAAGTAACACTAAAGATGAGAAACGGAGCATTTTGAGTACCAGCAAAGCTCAGTCATACGATTCAGCAGTTCAGATTTTTCGCGAAGCGTGCAGATGGTGGTAACTCTGATGCATCGTAATGAAGTGATTAACCTCAAGGCTATCGTGAGCTTTTGCAATGCTACACCAAGAAATGGGTTCCTAACAGTTGGGAGTAAGGGGCTCGAAAGGTTGCATGAGCATTCACACCCAAATCATTTATGGATCAGAAGCCACGTGTCTCTCAGAGACCACTACGAACGTCTTAAGTTTCCACAAGACTAATGCGGAAATGAGCGTCAGCATGCACAAGAGACAGTCCCCCTCCGTATCGGTTGACAAGGCCTACTCGGTGAAGCCATAACTGACTGAGGAAGCTCTTGTACCTTCACAATGACCGCACCCAAGGACTTGTTAATAACATCATTTTGTGACAAACGCGGCAACAGTTTGGAGTTTCATAGGACTATCGGTCAACGGATAAGCGGTCTGTTTCGACCAGAAGCCGTGGAAACACCCCTAGGTGGCGTTCAGTATTCGACAAAGGAATTAAATTTTCGAAAGGTACGTGTCCCTGGTGGCATAAACCCGACAAACAATTGAGTTCCGAATACCAGTCTGAACTTTTGAGCCCCATCTAGGCGTCTTATGGTCCCGGTGATGCTGGGAAAGTAAACCACCAGGATTTTCCATCCGAGGTATGGCTGCCCCAGTGGACAATGAAGTTTGGTGAGCTGCAAAAATATGAGAGTAGGTGGGTGTGGTTTTTGGTTAAGCAACTAAGTAATAAAATGCAACATTTTGGCGCGAGAGTTTTATTCCGCTCCCGAAGGTCTTGCAGCTAAGTGCATTGTGTGGCTAAGAGTCCGCTCGGATGGGTCATCCATGAACTAGCGAGTTCATACCCATGGAATACTGCTAATATTACCTGCGTAAAAATCCAAGAGTCTCTGCCTTAGAGTAACTTGTTGTACTAAGTTAGACTATGATCAATTAACCGATTATGTGTATCTGAGCTACTGAGTAGGAGACAATGGATCATAGCTGTTTTGGGGTCTACCACTCCCCCCACAAGCTGGTTTATTATACGGAATTGAAAGCATTGTACTTTTTGGAAACCAAACAGGAGTCTAGTTTCGCCTTCCTATGTTTTAGACGAAGACTCGTGAATGATGATGTCTTGCGCTCAAAGCATTGTGGAAGATAGTTAAGGGCCATGTAGACAAGGGCTACGTTATCAAAGTGAGCTTTGCTCACCGAGGTGTGTGGTGCCGGTTCCTTCCGCACCACCCCTTTCTCAGCTGAAACAAATTCGAGAAGGTAAAGAACCTGTCCAACTCTGCTGCGAAATTCGGCGGAGAATTCTTGAACAAAGTTCTTTTGAAAGGCTTTGGTATAGTAGACACCCTTAACGGTATGTTAACTTGACTCCGTGAGAAGGCAGCACTATCTAGCTGATGTCTTGGGAATGTTTCTGTTATTTTAGCGTCCAACGATGGGATAGGTGTGCATTAAATTTCAAACGTTTCGACTCAGACTTGCTGCCTGGTCTGTCTGACATACTTGAAATTAAGCTCTATTTCTTTAATACAGCATCTTCACCATCTACCACTTACGCTTCAAAGCTATTTTAAAGTGGATGGCCGCTAGTTGTTCATGCTTGAACAAGGCCTGTCAGACTACGCAACAAGCAGACGACAGACAAAACGGGAACACGACTAGATTGTCAGGACAATCATGCAGAGCTACTGTGTAAATATGCGGGACGGGTGAACGTTCATTCGGTGTGTTCCTCCCGTTCGGCCAGTGGCAACGTGCCTGTCGCAAACTTTTCCGCATCAAATACGCTGTTCGCATGTCATTAAGCCGTATTTGGTATGGTTTATTCAGGCAAGCGATCTCTGGATGATGTGGTGGCCGATGGTGATTTCAGGGAAGCGTCATTCACTGAATATGCACTTCATTTATCTGGACGCCTGCCGACAGAAGCATACAAATCCCGCAAGGAACTTTGGTTCCTGAAGGCTTCAGGAAACTCTGTTATCGGAAATTTCTGCATGGACTATTGCCTGCTGACAATGAACACAGCTTTCAAAGGCTTAGCTACTAAACGAAGCGTTTACTCAGGCGTCACCACTAACGAGTCTCGCCTTACAAAATAGGTGTCAAGTTTCAGAGAGTTTCCTGCAGGCACGCATTCAATATCAGTGAAAAAACTTGTACTAAGGATCTTGATTTGAAATATGATCCACGGGGAAAGCAGTAAGACGTTTCTGGGATGCAGAAACTAATTTTTTCTACAAAGAGGGATGCAATAACACACGAACCAGCTATTCAGGGAAGATTGTTGGTTAGTGTTTCATCATTGCACAATCTGATCGGTTATTCAGCTCTACCTCTTTGTCCTTCCTTGAGGTTACTACATCCGTCATATGAATCTTGGTCTCTACACAAAAATTTGGGCTGGCGGCCAGAAAATCTGAATTAGGTGTTCACATAACGCTGGCTTGCCGTTAGATTTGTTCCGTCCTTCCGATTCCAAAGCGAATAGGTACGCGTTCTACATGTTTTCAGATGTACCAAAGCCAGGCCTTGTAGCCGTTGCTTGTCTTTCATTGTCATCAGCGAAAAATCACTCCACTGCCCTTTTTTATAAATCTAGGTCGTCACCCATAAAGCGCTTAACAATCACATGGATCAGCGAAAACTCCACTGCCCTTTTTTATAAATCTAGGTCGTCACCCATAAAGCGCTTAACAATCACATGGTTGTAATTGATCACTGCTTTCTAGTGAATACGCCAATGAACCATTTCTTGCATGATTTGCACCAGCATTTTTATCCGCCAGGATATGTCCACATTGAAGCAATTCAAAGCGTTTGGTGCACTCGATCTGGAGAATCTAGCAAACTACTGAAAAAGAGCGAGCGNGGTGCACTCGATCCGGAGAATCTAGCAAACTACTGAAAAAGAGCGTCGCTCGCTATTCGGGGGTCCATTAGCCGCACAACGCTCTTATTCACAAAACCTTTACGGACATATTGCATTTTATTGCGTGTGCTCAAATAAAAAACATTCACATTTTCGCAGCTCACCAAATTCCATTGATCACTGAAGCAACCATGTCTCCGGCCGAAAAGTCCTGTGGGACAATTTTTTTACCATCGCTGGGAACCTGGGATGCCTAAATGGGGCTTGAATGTTTAGACTGATACTCTCAACGCAGCTGCCCGATCGCTTTGGTCAATCAAGAACTTTCGAAAATTTACTTCCATTGTGCAAGTACTGAGCTCCCGGTATTCGCCGAATGAAATCGATTTCTCGAAAGCAACGCTGTTTTCGAGGTTACCGTTTTGTAGTTAAGATTTTATGTCTGTATTTGGGTCCTCGTAACTTCTTCGTATGGATGATTTGTTTAAGTGGGAGAATCTTCAGGGCCGTCAATCACCTCGAATTGAAAAATGTGCTTAACTAAAACGTTAACTGCTTACAATCGGTTGACCCGCAGCTGCTTTAATTTTTTACGTATGGATGTTTAAGTGGGAGAATCTTCAGGGCCGTCAATCACCTCGAATTGAAAAATGTGCTTAACTAAAACGTTAACTGCTTACAATCGGTTGACCCGCAGCTGCTTTAATTTTTTAACTTTCTAGAGCCCACGGTGCAGTTGTAAGCACAAAATATGACGGAGTATCATTCCTGTAACTAAATTTAGCCCTGTATCCAACGCTCAACTAGACGAACGTCGAATCATGTAACTTCGGATCTCTCCAGAACAGTTCTTCCCAGCGATCACCGCTATAGACACAATTGTCATACCCGGAAAACCCGTACTAGGCGTCAAGAACTCAAGGCTGCGGTTGATGATGGCTTTTTCACGCAGAGCAAATTTTCTGGGGCATTGATATGAGCATGAAAGTGTTAAGATGCTGTTTACTGACAGCATATCTCTACGTTGCAGAATGCAATACATACCAGGCTCTTCACAGCCAGCCCCGAGCATTTGTCGGATAGTTGTCTCTAGAGATGCACTTGGTGGGCTGCTCACCCTAACACATATCACTGAGTCCTAGCCTAAGTGGAGGAGGCGGTCGTTGCCCACATCACACTGCTATGAGGAATTAGCTGAGGTACACGATTAAGGCGCGGCTGCGGTCCAAGCTGCGTAGTCGACTGACCGAAACTCCCACGCCCATAGAAACTGGCAAAAGTCAAAGGTTCAACTTGGATAAGATGAAAAGCTAAATCTTATTGGTTGTTTTGATTAGTACACTTGTCCTGTTGAGAAAAGTACAACCTTTTTAGTGTGTAGTTTTTATTGAGCCGTCGACGTCCCAGAGTTGGAGGAAAGTATTGGCTATAAGAAAATCATTGTGATGCAGGCGGTGGACAAAGTGAGAGCAATACTTACTCCATAAAGGGACCACTTCAACGTAGGGCCATATTCGAACATCTTCGTTTTCAAAGGATGATCTCTATTGCATTATTCCTTGTAGCTTTGTGCCTACTGACTATTAGGACTTCAAGAAATACAAGATTAACTTGAAATGCATGATCTAATTAAGGGACGGGCATATGGAGCTGATGAGCCTTACGTGCGTAACACAAAATCATCGTCGTCTCTTTCCTCTAACTGGCGTTCTGCAGTATTAGTACTTGTGTTATTCCATTAACTCACGGCTTCGATCGGCTCCTCCCTGGAGCTGTAAATAAGGACGAACACGGACTCTCGGGACACACTGTGCTGGGCAGCTGCGCTTCGGTTTAGGTCAGTATCATAGGACGCGCTCTTTGTTGACCCTCTAGTAAACACGTCCGTACCCATTTGTGAACGATGTCCATCCAGTGGGCCGTGGGTTTTTCCGGTGCAGTACTTGCAGATCTGCCGGAACTCGTGTGCCAGTATTGTGAAGCACAAAAAGCCGTACAGTTGAAAATTTTGTTTGTTCGCAGAGGGTGCCTGTGATAAAAAAAATACATGGATGATATATGATATATGCGTGCTTCTTTATAAATTTAAGAATTTGGAAATAACACAAGATGATGTCGCGGCCGAACATTACTCTTGCTACCAGCATTTGTGGCGCCAACTTTGCGTGGCAAAAGTCTTCAGTTGATACCGTTCGCCCATCACCGATAGCATACCGTTATCCTTCATGTATTCAAATACCGTGAACGATCAAAACCGGACAGCAACCAACTTATCAACAAGCCTATTTGAGTCCATATCTGAAACCATGGCACTTCCACTTTGATAGTGGATGCGCGCCAAGAATTAAGGTGAGAGATCAATTAAAACAAATCCAAACATAATTTATGATGGTTTTCAGTTTGAGCGTACAGACAATTAAACGTCAAATTTTCTGATCTTTCCGCAAAGATTTTGGAGAAAGGAGAATTTGTGGACTTAGAGTGAGCCACGGAAGAATCTATGGCAGGTGAAATATAAGTGCTTATTTGAGTTTGAAAAAACAATTCAACACTAAGTCTTTGCTCCTAGTGTGCGGCGCTTCAACCCAGCGTATAGTGCTTGGTGGCGCCGCGCGGTGCTACTAATTCACGGAACACCTAAGATCGGTCGTGGGGTGATTAGCCTGCACCATCACTGTGCACGGGCGTGGAGGCAGATACATCTGACACATTTTTTGGGAAGATGGTTAGAAGAATCTCGAAAATGCAATGCGTTCTGCGTGCTCTGGTCCCGAAATCCTTTGGTTTGACGAATCGGCAGAAGTAAAGTAAAACGTGTGCCGTCCGCAAACCATAGAGTCTGGCCACCACGAGAAAGAAGGGAGATAAAAGATGTCCAGAATGCTAGGATTTTCCGGTGATTATTTCGGTTGATCAATGCGATCACAGGAAACACTCGTGGGAGAAAAAATTGAGGATAAAAATGTTGCGGCCGTCAGTCGTGACTAATAACGCCAGGTGATTCATCTAAAACTTTAACGTGCGATACTATCCACGAATCCGAGGACGACGTCGCAATGATGGAACCGCAAATAGTGTACCTCGTAGCTCAATTTACCATATCTCTGATTTTTAACAACCAGGAATGTCACATGCTTTCACAAGACCGTTTCTTTCTACTGAATTATTATCATGCGCTTGTTCTATTTTTTTAAATATAAACTATTTGTTTCTGCACATCGTCAGCCCAAATATTCCAACTCAATGACTGTTTGAGTTCTTAAAAATAAATAAGTTCGCCCTTTTTAGCTTACACTCCGCAGGTCAAAACTCTTTCCTTATTCGGCCTAAGTGTGGTTCCCCATCCAAATTTTGCCAGCTTCGGATTGATCTAATATTCCAACAGCTCGGATACTTTTCATTTTTACCTTAGAACTGCGAAGCATTCTTTATTATACGCCCGATAAATGCTAGTTTCATTATCTTAACTTGCATTTTTCCATCAGCTTTATCTACCGCCATACTAACCTCATGCCGCTTGCG
Organism: Opisthorchis viverrini; assembly: GCF_000715545.1. NCBI lineage: Eukaryota > Metazoa > Platyhelminthes > Trematoda > Opisthorchiida > Opisthorchiidae > Opisthorchis > Opisthorchis viverrini. Next base: position 189,871 of record NW_008751966.1, on the reverse strand, counting down.
TTTCACGCTCGTGAATGCTTACTGCGTTTAGATCGTGTCAGTTATGGAAAGATTTTATTGCTGTTAACCAACGCCAATTTTCCAGTGACTGTCCGACCTACCAAGCGCCCACAACTAGTGTCCGTTGCGCCTTTGTTTTGGTTGTACTGCTATTGTAACGCAAGTTAATACTGATGAAACATACGAGTAGCATGTGTTTTTTTCTTAAATCCTCTTCGTGTCCGCCGCAAAGTGAGGATTTTAAGGAATTTATGGAATTGCTTTGTGGCATTCGTTTACATTTGAGTGATAGTCAGTGAGTATCCAGGAAAGTTAAAGAAGACGCGTTCGAGAAGAAGACAGATATTCAATTTTTATAAACAGGAGGGATATGAGTTTTGCTTTTCCGTTCACTAGTCTGTAACTGCTCTGTTGGTATTTTCCAATAAATAACTCCACGGCAAGGACTTTCCTCTTTTATTCTTTTGCCATGACTAGGATGAGGATGAAGATCCCGTGGCCACAACCATTTCAGGATTGGGATGTTTTGACCTTCCTGGAGGACTTCGAGGAGGTTGCGGAGGCTGTTGGACTGGATACCGACTTAGGAATCCAAGGTCCTTAATGACTTATCGTGAACGGAGATATCGGAGCGAAAATGCTTCACGCGGGAAACAAGGTGAAGAGCAGTCCAATAGGTTTTTTCTATATGGGCATATCATCGGTGATATGACTTGCGCAGCTTTCCAAGGAGTTGGTTGCATGGGAAGTCTGCAATTAAATCACACGAAGAGTATTTACTGGTACAGATCCTTGAAGGGAAGATGGATCCGTTTGATAGCTAACAGCAGTCGCCTCTAGAAGTTTGGAGAGTAAGCCCCTTTTGGGCCAGCTTTGTAGCTGAGTGCGGGCAGCTTTGACCTTCGCGATCCGGAATGTCTCGGTGGAGGACAGAAGAGACCGCGATGTTTTCAGGAGCGTTGCGTCGTTTTTATCTCTGAACTGCATCAGCATTGGGCAACGCAAGGAGGGCTCCGACTTTCGCGGCCGTCGAGCTGTACACACTGCGTCATGCATGCTACGTGCTGTCAGGATAGCGGCTTTTGTGCGTTTCCATCAGGATGCGATCGGGATCGTTGTATATTAAGATCTGTTTACGGCACCCCACACGCCGACTTATATCAGAGTTCAGTGCGTCAATCAGCACTGACGCTTTTGCAACATCTGATGGATCACACATTGCGCCGGGAGTGAGGACATGGGCAAGTGGTCGCATGCAAGTGTAGGATGTTATTTCGTACTCCGATTTATTCACACGAGCACTGAGATTCGCCAGGTCGGTGTGGAGTTGAAATTATCTTTGTAAAGAGAAGGGAAGACGGCTACTGTGTGGGGCAGGAAGGGAAATGTCGGTTAGTTCAGCACAGTACAGTGCTGAGCAGTTTTAATTTAAACGAGGCACTCTACCGACCTGCTTTCAGGAGTGATGGGGTTGAGTGCTTGGCCTTTTGCCTGCAATGTGCTTCTTTGGACACGATTTGGGGGAGGGTGATGAAGAACAAGGGTCTAACAGCAGCTTAGAGGGAGATGGGAGTGGTGGCATTATCCGATTTGATTTAGGTAACGGTAAGTCTCGCTGGCATAGTGCTGGTTAGCTTATAATCCATGGGAGCCTAATCAAGCGGAAAAGGGTTGAATGGATAGTTGCGTGCGGTTGAAGGTGAAGTGTTCCAAATAGGTAGCTAAATGCTGTACTAGAATTAAGTAAAACGCTTCGGTCGGGCTAGGATTCGGATATTTATTTTTTACAATACCTGACCCGGAGATTCAAACCCGCGTTCTCAAAAATGCGTATCTTCTTTGACCAGCCTAAACCAGGATCAGGTGTGGTGGAGAAGACGTATAGAGTAACTGGCCAGAAAATTCATGCGGTTGATGTGTTCTTCCAAAGAAACCACCACGCGGTCGAATGTACCAGTAGCTACACATAAGGATTCTGCGTGTTATGGAGTTACCTTCCCAACAGTTCTTAAAAAGCCGACTACAGGGAACACAGCACAAGAACTGACACTTCGTGGAATTTGGAACCGCTATAAGTTGAAAACCCGTCAGCATAATAAACGAAAACAGAGGATGAAACTAGACCCTGCTCGGAAAACAAAAATGTACCTCTAAATACACGAGTCATCACCCGATCAACCAAGTCAGCCACCTTATCCTTGGGCAGCAGAAGTGGAAGACCCAGGAGTGACCCAACTGTGGTACCTAAAACACATAAAGCACACTATAAAGCGTGTATTCCGCTCCTCAGTATCATTATATATGAACTTGAAGAGGCATAAATAGAAACAGTCTCTAACCAACTCGATCTTCAACGAAGAGGATGTTCGTCAACCTTTGCGCACGATGGACCAGCTGATCTCGTTTGGGCCAGACGTGGCGCGTAAAAGTGTCCCAAGAGAAACAGTGCTCAGCTTAAAAAAATGCTGCAGCCTGATGTTTCGTCTGTCGCTCGATGAAAGTATCTTTCTGTCTACATGGCGATTTTCTTTTCAATCCGCTAGTTTGCTAACCGTTTATAGCGCAATAGCTATAGGCCCATGCGCATCACTAGCGCGCCTTACGAGGTGAATCAACACACTCTGAATTGGATTATCTTATCTTATCATCTCAGGGCCAGAGTCTTGATATCCGCGACGCAACGCAGATTTCTCTCAGACCACCTTTGCTCGACCAACATGACCCTATTTTCCTAAAAAGTTTACGCCAAAAAAGGACGATGGGCCCATACCAGATGGCATAATTTTCGACCACGCAGATCACTCGGTCTAGTCTCATACTTTCCGCTTCTCCACAAATCCCAGCTTATAAGATTAGAGGGGGCTTCTACGCTGAATTAAGTCCTTCCTATCAGTTAGAATATCCTCTGCGCCGGTCTCCATGGGAGTTCTTCCATGCACAATTTTAGATCTGTCAACGACGTTCCAGATGTGATTTTAAGTTTGCGTTTACTTTTTGCTGACAAACCGAGTTCCTGGCGTTCCAAAACTAGCGATTTTAAATGGATGTCGAGGCGGCACAACAGTGAGAATAGACAAGAAAACATTACGAAGATGGACACCAAATTAGAATTAGCTGCCTGGCTCACTTTAGGGATATTCGTCTCATTCCCTCATGAAAAATCGACTCAAAGAGGCCTTTTTGTTCCTACGGATGATTCGGCATACTTTCCCTCAAATCACTCGTGTATAGCTGCTGGCCTCAAATGCGTTGATTAGGAAACGCGTATCGAAAAGCCTGATCTTTCAGAGAGTCGGCTCAGAGGGTACGTTACAATATCTTGTGCCTTCTTCAAACAACTTTTTCCGTACAAATTATTCACGGTTAACCCTGCTATTAAACGGTGTGGCATATCAAGAAAATTTTCAAGTTCGGAGTAAGCGCTCTCTTTAGGCTGCTATTTTTGTCATTTTGCCGTGCAGACTTTTCAGGAATGCGCATCTTTCTTAACCACTTTGAATTCCGACCAGCCTCACTGAAGGAGTTAAAGAATAACGTTGTCCAGAAAATTAGCGCAACTGACGCGACTTTTATCGCCGAAAAACCTAGCATGCTGTTAGATAGACTCGAAAACTCCGACCAGCCTCACTGAAGGAGTTAAACAGTACCGTTGTCCAGAAAATTAGCGGAACTGACGCGACTTTTATCGCCGAAAACCTAGCATGCTGTTAGATAGACTCGACGTCTTCTAGAAAAGAGGTCTCAAACAATTCTCAGAAAGTTGACTAAAGCAAACACAACATGAACTGGCGTTTCGAAGAATGCGGAACCGGTGTAGATCAGAGATCCGCCAATGGAACACACGAAACAGAGCCCCCATACTCAACCTCGCCCAGAAAAGTGCATGAGGCATCGACGCATAAATAAGTCAACCTCGTTCTTTCCGACGGACAGGAGCCGGGAACCCACGAGTGGCAAAATAATGGTATCTGAAGTCTCTAGATAACACTATACATGCCCCATTTCTACCCCAGTAATCTCGTCAAACCAAATATTGCCAAGGCGTAACTACAAACGGCCTTAACCGAATAGGTCTTCACGGAGGAGGGAATTCCGCAAGCTTGCACGAGATAAACCCATTCTGCGCGTTGTAGCCAGGCGAGGTCCATCCAGATATCCTGAATAAAGCGTCGTCAACATTGGCACAGCATTTTACCCGGCTTTTTGTCAGTCGCTCGACGAAGGCAACCTTCCCTCTGTTCGGAAGGAGGCGACTGTCACACCAATCTACACAGTTCGTAACCAGATACCGCTCGGTAGCTACAGACCTATTGGCCTCACTATCGTACTGTGCAAGGTAATGAAACGCGTTCTAAAGTGGACACCTCACTTCTAACAGACTGATATTTCTGCTGCAACACGGATTCCTCCCAAACCGTTTATGCGTGACGAAGATGCTGTTACGGCTATCTGTTTCTGAGTTTGAGTCACGCGTGCCAGTCCAGGAAAACGACCAAGAAATCCGAATTCTGGAATCCCGGTACTATTGCAAATAAAATAATATACATATTCAACAAACCTCAACGGATTCTTCTTTGCAGATACCGTAGGGTTACAACAATAAGGCGGTACAATTACCAGCCTGAGGATAAAGCGCAGATCACTACGCCTCAAAATCGATATCGTCACAACCAAACAGATGTCGACGGCGAGCAACCGCAAAATCACAAAATCCGTAAGAGTTATAAAAATAGTTCAGTAAAACAAGAAGATTTCAGTTCATCTGGTCAAGGGGAATTGGGGATTGGCTGTCACTTGGGGTTGGAAACGGGAGCACACTTTTGGCAAGCTGTCTTCTACATATGCTTGTATTCATGGCTGCTTAACCCGATATAAGGATATGGGACTCATTTTGGATGCAATATCTTTCGATTTCTCAAAAGCATTCGATCGAGCTTTAAGCTTTCTGCTGCTCCACGATCTTGAGTCTCAGGGAATTCAAGGGAAAATTCCACGCTGGATTGGGTGCTTCTATCAGACTGAGCAATCCGACTGAAACCAGGCTAGACCTACTATTCTCCGGCACTGGTCCCCATTGAAATTTCTCAAGGATCTGTTTTCGGGGCAATTATGTTTCTGACCTACGTCAACGACCTTCCATAGTTTATTTCAATCCCATGTCCGCTTTTTGCAGACGACTTGAAATCCTGGATTTCAAATGCCAGCGCCCTCCAAACTGCTGCAAAGCATTACTCGTGGGACTAGCATCTTCCTCTGAATGAAGGAAAGTGCGTCCATATGTCATTCGGAGGTGACTCAGTGAAAGCGTTTGTCGTGCATTTTGGCAACGACTGGAAGGCATCAGGCGGATCGATGCCGAAAAATATATGCGTGTCTGGCTCTCTTCAACCATGACCTCACTGTGTCATGCAAATCGAATCAAAGGTCGTTCATCGTCCTAATAATGGTTCGTCGGACCCTTTACCATAATGCTTGCATGGACTTTCAAATACTCTATGGGACCTACGCCAGACCAGCCAAGAAGCACACAGCCCTCATTGAGCGGGTCCAACGAGGTGTTAGGAAAATACTTACCGGCCTCAACTCCATGGACTACAGAGCGCGTGTTGCGGTGCTTGACCTCTCTTCTCTGGAGGAGGACTCTTCGCCTTCGAGGAGTCGTAACACTTGTTAATGTTTTTTTGAACAAGGTTCGACCAACAGGTTTTTCCACCGTTGATCCAACCAACACACGGCGGGGATATGATAGGGATTCTTCAATCTCAGATCACACAATTTTATTGGACAAATTTCCCTCCTCATTTCGGGTAGCTGATGCGCGGAATAACCTTTCTTTGACGGTTGTCCAAGCTCCATGTAGTACCCAGTTCGAAGCATTAGTAGACGCTTTTTATGCGAATCCTCGCGCTGAGAACTTAAAAAGTGCAACACCTTTTTATGCTCGTGCCTTTCCAATGAACGGCAGCCTCTGAACGACAAGAACGGAATCGACCCATGAAACCTGGGCGAATGCCTTGATCCTGTGTGTTGATCAGTGAATCATCGAGTGTCTGCTTGTAGGTCACAATTTCCAGTGCGAGAGGTACAAGCCAATCAGAACGCTGGTTTACCGTCAGCCTACTTACCTGCTCGTTTGCGTTGTCGGTTGACAGTGTTCTCTTTCGGAGATGAGTGATTATTCAGATTCCGACGAGTCAGAAGAGGCCTCTCCTCCGTCTAAGAGGAAGCGCCAGCAGAATGATTTATCAGACAGAAGCGACAGTCTGGATGAAGAGGAGGAGGAAGAGATGGAGGAGCCAGAGAAGCGTTCATCAAGGCGAAAACGCAAGATGCATTTTGCTGTGAAGGTATGTACGAACCTCTCTCTCTATCATGAAATATTCTATTCAGCTTAGTATATTCACTTCACATTTTATAATGGTTTGACTCACCAACGAACCATCTTATCGTAGTTCCGTTTGGAGTTAGGCAGGGCACTCGAAGCGTCGCATGGCGCACTGCATGTGGCATTAGATTTATGGTCTGATGATATTTGAGGCTTGAACTATCTGGTAGTAGTAGTACTTTGGGTTTCGGCGTAGACATTCTGAGTGTCCAGTTTTGGAACCATTTCAGAAATGGGCTTTCCGTGAAGGGCAGTTACCGGCGATCACTAGTGCCATGTGCAATCCAGGTGACTGCGGTTTTCTATTATTCGTGATGTGACCTCGTAGTTTGCTAGTGTTTGTAAACGTTAAAGAATCATGCATGTGTAGTTGAGGTTCTTTGTTATCTGAGATGTGAGGATGGTGTCACCACACAGCCTTTCGCTTGTAGTTGAGTAAAGATTAATTTTCATCAAGCGTCTGATGCAACACGGGCTGCAGAAGCCATTGACAGGCTTGTCAGTTTGTCTTTGAGGCTGCCCCAGCAGTCCGAAATCTCCCTCAAGGCAAGAGATTTTAGTGCGGATTCTCTTGTTTCAAGTGGACTCCCGCAAGCAATTTGAGCACCGTTCCTCCCGTCAACCCCAATGGTACAATGTTTATCAGTAGTTTTGGATTTGGTTTTGGCGCTGGATTGTTTCTGATGTTTTGTTGTATGGGGATCCCAAAGTCTATCACGATTAGAAGTGTGTTACACCAGTGGTTCTAGAGTATAGGTTTGGGCGCGGGAACAACAGAAGTATATGACACTCCCATGGATTGGAGGAAGACGGTCCACAGGCTACCTAAAGCGCATCGATTTCAGAGCAGTATAGGAGGCATTTCCTTTGGATTCTTGTCAGTAGAGAGTTGGCTTGAGGATTCAGGGTTACCGGTAGGTTAGGTAAGGCAAGAGCCAGTAAGAGCCCCGTTACCCAGCCTTCGGAACTTCGCAGGAGATTGGTCAGTGCTCCAAAAAGGTTCTACTCACCATGATATCAGTCATTCTACCCGGGTAACTATGGGTCCGTTGCAGTGAAAAGTGTCCAGTATCATATCGATTTTTCCGGCTGCGCCCGGTCAAAGACCTTTGAGGAATTGCGGAAGGTGAAGCCGGTCCGGTTCCGCGGCCCGGGGCTCCTGGTTCATCGGTCGTTCAGGTCAATGGGACAGCATTTCTTCTGCCGAGCTTTGTAGACGGAACGGTAATTTCTACGTCCTGCATGCCTTTGTGGATACATGTTTACCAACGTGCATCAGAATTCAGCCTGGAGGCGGGAATCGACGCCAATCTTTATTGGAAGTCCATCTTCCAATTTTTCCTTAATTTTCGTTGCAATGTGTGTTGAAGCGGCTGGACAGAACTGCTGCCCCTCGAAGTATCCTCGGAAATTTTGGACACGTTATCATCCACGAGGTTTTGCAGACAAATGGAGGCATCGCTGTCCACTGTAATTTGAAGTCCGAAGTTGTCTTGGTCTCCAATGTATTATATCTATCCGGATCACCCCAAAATAGAGGAAGCCTATCAGAAAATCCGTCGGAACAGGAAAACATTAGTTTGTAACTATGCTACTGTAGGGTGAATGATGGGGTTGGTTGTGAGATTTCTCAGCCCGAACGCCACCATCAGGTCACTGCATACGTAGCCTTATGTCAGTGCTCAGGGACTGATGTGGGGTTTGCCTGTCTCAGACAGCATGTCGCATGAGTTCTTGGCCGCTAGACGCTTTCTAATTCACGGTCTTCAATCGCGGTGCAGGGAACTACGGTCGAGTCTGCACATAGGGGAATGAGTGGAGGACGGTAAAGAATATCAGGACAGTGTGAGCTTTAATTTTCCTCTGAAGTCAATCAATCAATCAATTTATCGGCTATGAACCGTGTACCATGGCACGTTGGTTCTAGCTGCTACCGGAAAACGAGAGTGTGGGCCATACTACCAGGCCTTGGAGGCGATGGTATGTTCAATCTGTTCGGAAATCGGGAAGCTACGCATTGAAGGCGATAGCTTTGATGCACTATTGGGCACGATTAGGCCGTTTCTGCCGGTGTCATTAGCCATTGGTGAGTTGAGTCCCAGGGTCCCAATCCACGGAAGCGGTAGTTGCCGACCCGACTAAGCTTACTGGTTAGTGTTTTAGTAGTTCGTTACCAGGTCATACTGTCCACCTTTCGGTTGCTTCTACTCAGCACATGGCTTGGAAAAATAACTCTGTGAGGCGAATGGTTTTCTGGCATGCGGAGTACATGACCCAACCAGCGCAACCTGTGAAGCGTGAGTAATTCATCCATCGCAGGAGAGTTCCTTCTTCCTAAGACCATCTGGCGTACCTCAGCTTCACTAATCTGATGTTCGCACCAGACCTGACAAATGCTTCGGAGACACTGATGATTAAGCATTGACATCTTCCGTATGTCCTCTGCGCGTAGTGGTCAAGTCTCTGATCCATAAAGTAGTATGAATCGCACCAGCGCAGTGTAAACTCTTCTCTTGACTCACCTGGAAGCATGATGTTTGGGTTTGGTCCAACCCAGTATTGTAGCAGCACTTTACACTGCATGTGTGAAGTGCATGCCAAACTTTGCGGCAGAATTACTTAGGTTATTTCAACTCGTCTGCATTTGGGAAGGATCTGAACCAAGGTGGGCGATGTCGTCCGCATACGTGAACGAACGTCCCAGGAACATTTCGACTCCCTAGGTTTCAGAGGCAGGTAGAGAAATTTAGAGCAGCACATCATTGACAAAGTTGAAGAGAAAAGCGGAAACAGGACATCATTGTACGTGGTAAACTCAGGCCAGAGCTTCCCGTGTGCTCGTACGCTCCTACAGGAGTTCACATACAGTGCCCTCACAAGGGATAGAAATTTGGAGAGGCCACCCTTGATCACCGGACACTTACAAAGTTTCTGAAGATCGACTGAATCAAAAGCAGCCTTCAAATCCAGAAAAACGACCAGCGTAGGACGTCTGAAGGAGTGGCGCTGTTCAAAAATTTGTCTCAAGGTAAATATATGGTTGATGCATCCTCAACCAGGGCGAAACCCTGCTCGATTCTCACGGATTTCGCTCTCTCGGTAATCGATCAACCTGCTTGAAATAATGCCTGAAGGCAGATGCTGATACCACGATAGTTTCCGCATGAAGTTCTTGCGCTCTTTCTGAAAACCGCATTCGGCTGGTACTTTGTTTTCGCTACAAATTTGCAGTATGGTTGTCAGGCCGTTCGCCAGGATCTCATCACCTTTGAAAAACGCGGGGTGTAGATCATCCGGGTTAGGTGACTTGTCGCGCTTCAGAATAAAAATCTCACGCTGGATTTCGGTTGCCGATGGTGGGTTCGTGTCAAGGTTCCATTCGAGCCGCTTAGTTTTTCCTGCGGTTGTGTTAGAGGAGAGCAGGTGAACTGTTTTTGGAAGTGCTCAGCCTACCGCTCAAGACGACGATTGAGAGAGTGAATTGCTGTTCCGTCTTTTTCGCATATTGTCTCACGGATACATGTTGATGATGATGACCTGTTGATAGAACCAGTCGAAACAGGGAGCGGCTGTTGCGAAAGCCTTCTCCATCTTCTGGACCTTGGAAATCCACCAGCGTTCTCTGTCATCCTTCACCCTTATTATCCAGTGTTTGGGGGATCTGGCTGCGTCATCCTAGTCGTCTGTTGCTTTCATGGCCTTTCTGGCAGTAGTAAAATTGGGGTAATAAATAATAATAACAATAGATTGGGGTAGCAGAAAATTGGATCGAGATGGCTCAGTGGTTAGAGCTCGAATTTACTGACCGGAAGATCCGTGGTTCGAGTCCGACCACTGCCTCTCGATTTCTCCCGTCTAGTCTTGGGCAACCTGGCTGTATTCCAACACTCATGCTTCGTTCTGGTGGCATGGCAGCTGGGCACCGAAAGGGTGCTACAGCTGAACGATTATTTTCAATAAAATTTCTCTTATCTCGACGATATCCAGTGTTCACTGAGTTGCGGTAGATGTTTTGGACAGACAGTTCTGAAAACTGAAGGTCTAGCTTCAGTAACTCGCTTCCATTCAACCTCCAAGCAGTCTTCGCCATCCTCATGACTTTGCGTTTTATGTAGCTTTCTAGCCAAATCAACCCGCACGATGGCGTGATCAGAGCCAAGTTGCGTACCCCAGAAGGAACGACAATCCTCAACTGAGGTTCTCTATCGGTAACGGATAGCCACATGATCCAAATGAGTCCAAGACTGCCTTGTGGTAGATGTCCTCCAAGTAACTCGATGTGTGCGTTTGTGTTGGAAGTTCGTACTGGCTAGGAACAGTCGACAATTTGTACACATCTAAAGAAGTTACTCCCCATCATCCGTACGCTCAACGTCGACTCCAAATTTACCACCCAGCTGTGATTCTTCCAAATTGGGCATTCACATCACCTGCAAGGATTATTATATCCGTCCTTCTTGCCGGTCGAAGCAGTCGTTACAGAGCTTGATAAAACTCGTCCTCAGTCTCAACTACCATCTGTTGGGGCGTATGCTTATACGACAAACACATCGTTTGCTGCATCGACTTGCGTTAATTTTACTTGAGCCAGACAACCGCACAGTGCAAAGACGGCTGTTTACTGGGGCCAGTCCAGTAAGGCGCTTTCATCCTTGAGACTGAGTGCCATTCCCACATCGTAGATACCACGAGCCGTCGCGTAAGGATCACCGAATGCTTAAAGAGTGAAATGTGGAACATCTGGTCTCATCCTAAGTGGTTTGAGGAGCGCGACTGATGTAGGGTCTTGTATGCGTGTTTCGGAGACACAACACGTCGATAGAGAGGTAATGCAAGGTTTCAGCAAGGGATGCCTGTTGCCCAGTTTGACATGGAGTAGGACATTAAAGGCTGCAACATGGATCAGATCTTTTGAGGTTAGTAGGTGATTATTTCGGTTTATTTTTCTGGGCGAGGGTTTAGACACGGAACAGTGGCTAGGGGGTTGGCAGCAGGCCGGTGAGTGAAAAGCTGCAAAGGCGGATGACACTTTCCGGTTGCCCAGGCCGAAGAAGAGGGCTTAGTTGAGGTACCCCACATTGAGCCTTTGGTTCAAAAGTCTGATCCACAGGGCAGTGAGAGGATGTAGACTTTGTTTAGGAACCGTGACCCTAGCCTCTGATCCAAAAGTCGGTCACGGTCAACCGTTGGGCGATCGGAGTGTGCGGTTTTCGACGCCGACCTTTTCTATCCCGTCCGTCCTGGGGGGAAGGCAGCATCGCCACTTCAATAAATATAGACATGCTGATCGCCTGCGGGAAACACCTTATTGCCTTCACACTCCTATCGCAGAGGACAGTATGACTTTACCTCCACACCGTAATGCGATTGCTCGCAGTACGGGTAGCAGCCGTTCTTCGTCGGGCTGCTCCCCTTTGACCTTTCTGGCATGGTTGAAAGGAACTGAGTTTCAGCCAGTAAAGCCCACAGGATCATTGAAGCACAGGAGCTCGACCACTACGACAAAATGACAGCTTTGAGTCGGGCCACTAAATTCGGACGCCTGGTTCTGTCTGTGTAATAGCAAGTCTCAGGTACGTCTGCTTATGAGGCACGTACCTCATCGTGGTACTGTGTAGCTCGAATTGCTTTTCTTATGTCAAAATATTAGGTCTTCTCCATGTTGACTGGTATTCTACGTGACGCCAATTGTGTTACTATCGCGTAGGGCACCGGCGTCACTAGTAGAAAATAAAATAAATCGTTCAGCTGTAACGCCTTTTCGGAGTTCAGCTGGCATCCTATCCGAAGGAAGCACGAGGGATGGGATACTGCCAGGTCGCCCAAGCCTAGACAGGAAAAGTCGAGAGACAGGGGTCTGACCCGAACCACAGACCTTCCGGTAAGTAAATTCGCGCTCTAGTCACTGAGCCATCTATGCCGTTCTACTCACCGGACAGGTTTTCTTGGGGAAGTGGAAGGGTTGCGGCTTGGGGGGAACGGTTCCAGTCGGGTGCATTGTGTGAACCGAGAGTGGAAGGAGGGCCGTACAGGCGTATCCAAGCAGGGCTAGGTTTGGAACTAGCCTCCATTAGGGGTCGTCCGGAAAAAGACGATTTGGGGAAGTCAACCAGAAGTTCTTCATGATTACGATGATCGAAAGTTTCTCCCGGAAGATCGCTTCATCGCTTCGTACGAGCGCATTCTTGTTGGCATGAGAGCGAGACTGTCAAGCTTCGTTTGTAGGCGGTCGTCGATACATTCCGGGTAAGTTTGTGCTGTATGTCGTATCGCTACTTGTTTTCGTAAATTTCATGAATTCATGAATTTTCATGAATTCTGTTACGTTCCTCGTGCTCCTTTAACTTGAACCTACCTATGGGACACTTCAGGTTTAATAGGCTGCTCTGTCTAAATGTGCACGAATGGTGTAGATTTTTCGATTCTACTGTTTTTCACTCGATGCTTCGTCAAAGTTCAGGCTAGGATTCAGTCTCAACTTCACGGAGGTCTTCTTCAGTCTCGTCTCTCCTAGCTGCATGATGGCTGTGCATCGAAAGGGTGCCACATTCGGCCCGTTGTATTAGTTAGTAAACGTTGTATCACATGTAGAGATAAATCCTACTTCAAGGATGTGTTCGCTGTTACGGATTCGGGAGAACGCCTTCAGATGATCAGCGTACAATTGGAGCTGCAATGATACCAAAGCGAATGCATTCCTGTACCGACCGCGTGCGCTTCTGACCAACGGTTAAGTCGATAATGGGCCTCTCGGCTGCTGTGACTCCTCAGACACAACCAACCAATGTTGGTGTTGCGATTACCTTGGGAATCCGGTACCTAGGTAGGTCCGTTGACCTCTGGCTGCAATCTCGTGTCTGTGAAAAGAATATCAGGACTGTCAGTTCATTGCAAATTTGACATTATCCACCTTGCTCAGAAGGCCACTCAAATTCACTGCTGTGACGTAGATACTCGTGCCTCTATTAAAGGTGATTGCTAAGGATCTGGAATAGGTTAACTACTTCAAGATTTTTGGGTTTTAGGCTAGATCTATGTTTATAGTGTAACAGCGACCCACATCTTTTCGCGATCTTCCGGAGACACACTGGAACCAAATTGAATTGGATGGTTCCTCGTATGTCGGTCACATCCTAGTAACGGACTTTGGTTCTCTTGATAGCGAAGGTAGCTTTCAGCGGACACAAACGTTCGCATCCGAATGGGACTTCTGAGTACGGTGCCTTCTTCGATGGTGTCGATAAACTAGGTCATCTCTGTAACGATCAGCGGCGAGACCTTTCGGTTGATTTAAATACCACTGTGCTCCCATGGGTACGTGCTGGTTCCAACCCGACTTGGGCAACCTGGCAGTATCCCAGCCCTCGTGCTTCCTTCTGGTTGCATGGCACTAGGCACCTGAAGGGTGTTGCAGCTGAACGATCAAGCCTAGAACGTTTTGGAAATCCCCTCTTGACAGTTTGCACTGATGGCTTACAAGTCACAGATGTTGAGGACTTGCGAGCTCTGTAAGAACGCATTAAATTCTGTCATTGTTTGCAGTCGAAGAACTTTTATTTTTCCATCAGTCCTCCGTATTGGACAGATATGTTTAGGAAAGCATTGCCTGGTACTGCCTGTAGCAGGTGAAGGGTGAGAGACCTACTCTTTTTCTTACTATTTCTTACTATGTTTTAGTTACAAGGATGTGTACACTAGTAGCACTCGTTCTGAAGTCTCACATTGGCGTTTAGGACTTTTTCGTTAATTTTGGCACATATTGCTTGGTTTTGTAGTTGCTAGTGGAGATTGGTGAATGGAGCACATTCCGTCGCTTGGGATTCGGGCGAGCACTTAGAGTAGGCATCGGCTCGTGATTCAACAAAACTTTTCTTCTGCAGCACAAACATTTCTCAGTGTGAATCGAATATAAGAAAACTTCAGTTTGTCAAGAACTGTAAATGCATGCGCTTTCGTGAACTAGTTCGGAGTTTTGTGAGTACCATCCTCCAACTACGACAGCATGCTTGTTTGAACTCCCTAACCATTAGTCTTTCGGTACATTTCGTGTAAATATCCGTGGGTCGTACATCTGAAAACGGTGGATTAACTCGAACTTCGAGTCTTTTTACATAGGTGACTCCTTTATTATCTTAAACAACCACGTTGATTTCAAAATTTCCCCGTTCGTGTGTAGGATTTGCCCGAAGTGCCACAAGCTTTTGGCGAAATCCATAGTTGACCTAGTCAGAAACTTTTTGGAAGTCAATCTAGCTAATATTTCGTTATCCGATCTGGGACCCGTTACCGAAGAGCAAGGCTGGGAAACTTGCTGTCCGCCATGTATTCGGCTGTCTGTGGTTTATTCGTCCCGTGGATTTGGACGGGTTTCTGATGATTCTAGTTAGTCGACATTTAATACCTAGTTAGGTTCTGTACCCTCAAGGACAGGAGTGACAATCTATTTGCAACCTTCCTTCATTCAGGGAGCACTTGAACTCTCCAGTCGTAAGTTCAGCAATATATTCGTATGAGCTCTACCAGAACCAACCGATTGGTACTACAGAGTTTTCAGCTGATCACCTAACTGATACATATCTCGGATTCTCAGGAGCTTTGGCAAATTGTGGTCATTCCGGGAGATGGAGCGGAAATATGAACACTTCTTCAACCATACCGCTGTCTTCGGTGCCAGTTTCATCATTCACGTTCAGTTATCTGATCACTCCTTTTTCTCGTCTCGTTGGAAATTGAGCAAATCCATAGTCATTTGGAATTTAGTGTGGCCTCTGTAGCCTGACGACCATCATAAGAGGTTTTCGCCTTCTGATTGGGGAATACCGCTGGATTGCGGATTTTCCTGCACCTTTTTACTAATAGTGCGCGGGGTTTCTAAGAAAGATAGTTCAGGTCTTTCGTTTACCTCCGGCGAGCTCCGTAACTTTCCCTTCGGGATACGGTCGATGTGTTTTGTTCGATCTCGCCGTCTGAGGAGCTTAGTTCTTTATGCGGCCTCTTGTGTTCCCTTTTTCTGCGCGACGTATCTTGCCCATCGGAGCTTTCCTTCGTCCTTTACAGCTATCGCACTTCCTGTTCACCACACTTTCAGTAGGACGCATAGTCCGCGATGGTGTTAAAATAATTTTCCTACCTGGGTGGTTGATTTTGATAATCACACCGTGAAAGTCGTACTAGTTATGTATTGAATCCAAGACAGGAAGTTCATGACCTTACTTATATCTGTTGGATTGCTGGGCAAACTCTTGCCCCGAGGGTTCAATTTATCAAGGAATCGGTGACCAAAATCACACTGTTAGGTGGCATTCTGTTGCACCCGATCAACTTGCAGGAGTATTGGGGTTCCAGGGCAGCACCCAGCCCTTTTTTACTGCTAAATGATAAATAATCGTTCGTCTGCCATGCCACCCGAAGGATACGCTGGGACTGAGCCACTGTTTGGATGCCGAGGCCTAAATAGAAGCAGCCGAGATGTGGATGTTGGATTCGTACTACGGATCTGTCGGTCAGTAATTCCGCGCCTTAGCGATTGAGCTATCTCGAGCTACCTACATTTTCCTCTATAGAAAGGTTCAGTAATTGCGAGTGATAACATTCTGAACGCGATTAAGGCAGTGGCTAGAAACCTCAGTGCCGGGACATTCGGTTCTTTTTTCAACTGCACAGACATGTGCTTGAGGGTGAGGGCCTGTGGGTTCTTCCAAATTGGGTATGAGTAAGACCATTCCATCTCAACGAAAATGGTAAGGCTATTGGAGGTGCAGTAGTCCCGGAACTAGTAGCCGAGGAATTAACATGTACCGTCATAGTTAACAGCTTAATAGTGCTAAGAGACGGCATGTGGAAAAGTCAAAGGGGGACAACTAGCAGCGCAACGATCAACCGAGTCGATGTGAGCAGAGAATTCTACTAAACCTGATGTGGAATGGCTGGCTCAGATGAAATTTACTGTATGCGATGTCACCATCGTTGTCCGAAATCCGGCTGGAAAACAAAACTCGTGATGAAGAAGTGGTTATCGTCGCATGTCTTTCGACCCGCAGCTCGGAGGACCAGGAGGTCTTGTTGGTCTGAAGTCTACCCATTGAACGGCCCCTTTGTAAGTGATACGCGTAGAACCATCCCCGTGTTACTGTTCAACACAGCTCCAGTCTATCCTCACTCTACGTAGAACTTGTCGATCAGTCCATGTACTTCACATATCAAAATCTACCTGGCAGAGCTATTTTCACCCATCCCTGTGCTGACTGAAACCGACCTGGGAACATGGTAAGAAAACCTTAACCTCGGGTTGCCCGCTTCTTCGGAGCACTAGGACGCGAAGTACCAATAGCTAAGTACACTGATCCAGCTCCATATCCAGATCACTTTCGCGTATCAAGGCTATCATCCTCAATGTGTAGCCGTTTCATTTCACACGGCAGCGGAACGATAATGAATTGGTTAAGTCACCATCTCCAAAACGTGGTAGTCTCGTTTTTATTCCCCAGCGGTCGGTAAATGGACTGTAATAGCCGTAACCGATAAACCTTTGGTACGCGAATAAGAGCTGAACAACTGAACTCTTCGTCGACGTACAAGAGACCGAGTATTTTCAGTCAACGATGGGGTCGTCGACAAGACATAGCATTATGTGTTTGATCCAATAAGTCAGGGTGAACTCGGAAGTGAACAGTACTCAAGCATGAGGCTCGTAAAGGAGAAAAAAAATTTGGTGGAGTTGAAAGTTTCCTCAACTTGTAAGGGGGGGGGGGGGTTGGTAGTTCTGTGTTTCAGGCTGCTATCCGAATTCCATAGACCCGGCCTGGGACAACGGCTAGTCTCTACGGCTCATTGCAGTTCTAAGATGTTTTACGCCTTCTGCAGACTCAACTCGCTGGTTAGACTCGAACGATTTCATGGTGCATCTGCACATCGGGCTTCGCCGATTGCTTGATCCTGTCAATACCCAATATGTGATCAATACTCAAATTTCTCACTTCGTGGTAGTATTATATCTCACTAAATCTCCAGTTTTGTAAATCTTAAAAATGTTATCTTCCCCAACTGATTTATGTGAATAAATGTTTTTTTTCTCAGGACATGTTCCACGACGAAGCGGAAGTGGATGAAGAGGAAGAGGAAGAAGATGATGAGTACCAAGACGAAGACGAATTAATCGGCCCAGAAGATGAAGAAGCGCTTGATGCTGTTCCAGCGGCTCGTGAACTGGACTCACGCCGTCGAATTCGGGAAATAATGGACCAAGATGAAGAGGAGATTGAGCGGTATTATCAAGAGCGTTATGAGTCGCAGAACTATGTCGATCGATTTGGGGACGGTGAAGCGATGGCCGACAGCATTATCCAGAAGGAACGTCTTCCTGGCATAAAAGACCCAAATTTGTGGGCGTTGCGGTGTAAAATGGGCGAAGAGAAGGCAACAGTGTTGGCATTGATGAGAAAGTTCATCGCGTACCAATACTCAGACACACCTTTACAAATTAAATCAGCGTTTGCAAAAGAAGGCTTAAAGGGTTACATTTACGTCGAGGCTTTCAAGCAGACACATGTGAAACAAGCAATAGAGGGCATAACCGCACTGCGGCTATCGCAATACAAGCAGCAACTAGTCCCAATAAGCGAAATGACAGAAGTTATGCGAGTGGTAAAGGAATCTGGCCAGCTTAAAGCCGATCAATGGGTTCGTGTCAAATCAGGACTTTACCGAGATGACCTTGCTTTGGTAAGTTTTTGTTTGTTTGGGACGAGATGCATACATGTCCTTACACACTTCGGTTTCGTTTGCATGATTTGTTTCGGTCGGGGTCAGAATTGGTGGGCTTCGGGATTTCCGCTGTCCTTTAGACTCCATATACTTTGCAATTAGCCCTTCCAAGAAAGACACTTCATGGGTTTTTATTGGTCTTAATGGTGATTGCCAGAGGTACGGAGGATCCATAGTCAAATGCCTCCTAAGATGCTAGATATCAGAAACAGGAAATGAACATTGAGACGTAAATAAACTACATTTGTACAGGGAAAACGAACGATTAATACTGCGTAAAAATGTGGGCTTAATAGTGGGTAGTCTTAATGGAATTGCGGGCTGGGGTATTGAAGCGGAAGTGGATGAAGAGGAAGAGGAAGAAGATGATGAGTACCAAGACGAAGACGAATTAATCGGCCCAGAAGATGAAGAAGCGCTTGATGCTGTTCCAGCGGCTCGTGAACTGGACTCACGCCGTCGAATTCGGGAAATAATGGACCAAGATGAAGAGGAGATTGAGCGGTATTATCAAGAGCGTTATGAGTCGCAGAACTATGTCGATCGATTTGGGGACGGTGAGGCGATGGCCGACAGCATTATCCAGAAGGAACGTCTTCCTGGCATAAAAGACCCAAATTTGTGGGCGTTGCGGTGTAAAATGGGCGAAGAGAAGGCAACAGTGTTGGCATTGATGAGAAAGTTCATCGCGTACCAATACTCAGACACACCTTTACAAATTAAATCAGCGTTTGCAAAAGAAGGCTTAAAGGGTTACATTTACGTCGAGGCTTTCAAGCAGACACATGTGAAACAAGCAATAGAGGGCATAACCGCACTGCGGCTATCGCAATACAAGCAGCAACTAGTCCCAATAAGCGAAATGACAGAAGTTATGCGAGTGGTAAAGGAATCTGGCCAGCTTAAAGCCGATCAATGGGTTCGTGTCAAATCAGGACTTTACCGAGATGACCTTGCTTTGGTAAGTTTTTGTTTGTTTGGGACGAGATGCATACATGTCCTTACACACTTCGGTTTCGTTTGCATGATTTGTTTCGGTCGGGGTCAGAATTGGTGGGCTTCGGGATTTCCGCTGTCCTTTAGACTCCATATACTTTGCAATTAGCCCTTCCAAGAAAGACACTTCATGGGTTTTTATTGGTCTTAATGGTGATTGCCAGAGGTACGGAGGATCCATAGTCAAATGCCTCCTAAGATGCTAGATATCAGAAACAGGAAATGAACATTGAGACGTAAATAAACTACATTTGTACAGGGAAAACGAACGATTAATACTGCGTAAAAATGTGGGCTTAATAGTGGGTAGTCTTAATGGAATTGCGGGCTGGGGTATTGCGGTCTGGTGATGCGAATGACCAGAGCATCACATACGAGTCGGCCGATTGCGGGAGTGGAATGGGAGAAACGATATCAGTAGGACGCTTACCGTGGTATTGGAAACACAGTGGCGGGAGAGAGGCGGCATCTGGTAGATCAAAGAAGGGAGCCAATGAGGTGCGCAGCTGTTCTTCCAGTACTGTTTAGGAGTGATTGATATGCAGGAGGAACAACACCCCAAGTATGTCAGCACAATGTAGCAGGACGGATCTGGAACCTGTACGGGAGACAATTCAATCGGAGGGGTGTATTTGCGATAACGGGAAAACTGAAGTTTCTCGGAGGTCGGAATGCACTTAATTTCACAGGAGGGGACGAGTTAGAGTTTCTCGAAAGTGATAGGCGAAGAAGCAGGCACTTCAATGAGCGAGAGGCTGACGATAGAGCGATGTAGGGAGCGACAGCCGTGGGCGAATTTTTAGGACTGTATATAGCTCAACTCTAAGGGCCATAATCGTTGATTTTTTGTTAATGTGTTCAGCGTACTGATGGCACGTATGTGCCCACGTGTAATCTGAGATAAGTTGGGTGTTCTTGAGTAGTAAGTGAAAGAAATATGGGGTTGTATCGTTTGCAAAAGTGTAAAAGAATATCGCTGGTATATGGATAAGAGGATAAAAACCTTGCTGAACTCGGTCTAGACATACCTGAAGCGAGTGGCTTGTCAGGAACTTTCAAATGCGGTTTGCAAAGTTCAGGTATAGTTCATTCATTAAGAGTTTTTCAATCAGTTCATCGTGTCCTGCTCGGTCGAAAGCCTTAGACACGTAAATTACTCTGCTGTGACGCTCTTTTTGGGGCAATAGCTGCCGCCCATAAGGCTTGGCTACTGCCAGATTGCTCAAGTTTAAACAAGACCAATCAGAAAGCCAAGATTGGATCCAAATCCAGGGCTTTTCATAGTAGTAGCATTAGAAGTATAAGGGGGAAAGCCCTTCACCGCGAATTCGTTAATTATCAGAAACCAATTCGGTAGTTACAAACTGTTGGACAGGAAAGTAAATGTCTCATGCATATGGTTGTTAAAAATTGAGCATTCTCACGCATCTTCTTCCCTAACTTTGATGGATATTCATAGACTATCACGCAACTGTAAACGAACACTGCAATGCAGTTCCACAAGTTCCGTAATAGAATTCACCTTCCATTGGACGTGGAGTAGAGCTTCGACGAGACCACTGGCTACCCGCATGCCTCATCAGTAGTGTGCGCCGTTAGCATCATGGTAGTCAGTAGGTTCGCGTCTTATTCATCTCGATTTCGAGACACCTACTCCAATAGTTGCATAAAACCATACTGACTACTTCCACAGAAGCTGTTGTTTTGCAGATCAAACGAAGTTTTTTATCAAGGTGAACTCCGCACCAAGCAGTGGTAATGGAGTTGATGATGTCATTGTTTTGGTCAAATTAGGAATCGAGTTTGAGGTTGCGACGTACACGGAAACTGCCCCAAGAGGAATCGGTGTCAAGAAATAGGGAGGGAAGAGTGGAAGCAACGAGATACATGATTGGAGTGTTTTTGGAGCATGGTTACGGTAAAAATGGCAGGTATCACAAGGACCAGAAAGTTTATTGGAGTGGGTTGTAAAGATCTCCCCTTAATATAATGTTCACCAATGAAAAGTCACGCCGAACCGTTCACTCACTTCGTCACAATTACAAGGCTGTTCTTTCAACACGGAGTTTTTCTGTCACATCCTTGAAAATCTAAACAGTAGCCTTTTTATAAAGGAAACTACTCACAAGGCTGCTGAAAACTCTTCAACAGCCCACGCCCATTCCCCCCTTCTTGGGGCTCATCAGATAGGCGCAGTCCCGGAGTTTTCGTCAACCTTATGATCTACTTGAACCCAAATGAGTGTATTTCTCAAATACAGTCCAATTTCACATGGCATTGTAATGTGATTTGCCTTAATCGGTCTTTGCCACCCCTTTTCACATTCCAACTTGCAACTCGTGAATGCGTGCTACATAGTGCAGTTTTCCCATAAGTTTGCAACGTATCTCTCTGAATTCTTGTTAATATCCCTCTAAAATTATGTGCAACAAACAGCCTTTTCCGTAGCGCGGGTTCACAAATCACTGTCGGGGCTACTTCAGTGACTCAATCTATTTACGAATTCTGAGCTTCTTGGAAACGGTCATTGTTTGTTGATTCACTCCACTCCGTGGTGTGATCAGGAGACCGTGCTCTCGATTGTGAGTCATCAGGTAGGCGCAGTCTCCGGGTTTCCGTCAACCTTATGTTCTACCTGTTTATTCTTAAAGTTTTCATGATACGTTCGTAGAGGTCAGTTGATGTATCCCCGTTTCCCTTTGCTACCCCAGCGTGAAACCTCCCTCCACAGCCGTTTATTTATTTAATTTATCTCACACTTCAATTTTTTCCTTCATATTTCGATCATTGTTTTTTCCGTAGCCCGTTCTCATACGCAACAGCGTTGGGATACATATTTCGCTACTCGGTTACCGCTGTTCTCGTGGTTGACGCATATTGTTGAAACCTCTCATCACCTTCGGTGTTAGATCGCTTACAGTCTGATTTACACTGCAAACGGATGGACTTCATTATCACTGCTCAGTAGGTTTGTCTGAAGACGTGGTCTGCTTATCCTTTTCTACCTCAATTCTTATCAGGTGGAATATGTAGAAGACGCGCAAAATCTGGTCTCTCTCAAACTAATCCCGCGCATTGACTATGATCGCAGAAGGTCACGCGCAACGGCCGAAGAAGAAGATTCGAATAAAACGCAACGCTTCAGACGACCTCCTCAGGCATTGTTTGCCCCGAATAAAGCACTCGACCGCATTCAACGCGATGGTTCGTGGACTATCTTTGAGGGCAACCGGTACGACTCAGATGGTTTCCTTCATAAACAGTTCCGAATCAGCGCTGTGGTAAGTTGTCTGGAAGCGTGCAGTTTTCATCACGTTAGTTTTTCGGGAAGATGTCGATGTTTCGAGCCCGTGTTTGAAGAATTCGGTTTCCTTTCCGTTGCTTTATGCCAGGTGTCGTCCGTGTTTCTCACTGAATCCTTTTCTTTCACTTTCATTACTTTCCGAAAATATATGTTCTGTCGCTGTCCAACACTGTCGCCCTGATGACGATAATTGTGGTAGAATCGCTTTCGTGCTTGTAATAATTATAGCCATCAAGGTTTCGGAGTGCTTAAGTTTCCGACTTACCGTTCATTCGCATTTCTCCCTCCGTTTTTAGGTCATTGAGGGGATTCGACCCACGCTTGCCGAACTTGAGCGATTCCACCAAACGCCAGACAGCTTGCAGCTGGCAGCGGTGGCGGCAACAGCGGTCGCTGCAGCAGGCAATGTCCCAGTTACGGATTCGACCATCACTCACTGCTTCACACCAGGTGATGTGGTGGAGGTTTGTGAAGGAGATTTGAAGAATTTGCGTGGAAGAGTGGTCTCGATTGAAGGAAATAATCGAATAGTTGTGCAGCCCAATCATTCTGATCTGCACGAACCCATTCCTTTCACTCCGGTTGAATTGAGGAAGTTCTTCAATCAGGGTGATCACGTAAAGGTTGGTTATTATCTGTAGTTCCTTTTTTCGGCCCCACACAAATGACCTATCGATCCTGAGATATTGACTTGTGCAAACAAGGCTCCACGAGGTTGTAAGCTGGCTTGGGAGGTCTCTAGGTGATGGGGTTGTTGGGTTTTCGTCGCATATTCTATTGTTTTATTACATGTTGCACCTGCTTTCTACACAGTCCGTTTGTCGGGTAGTCATTATTGGATTAGGGGCATTGCAATGTCGTCTGGAGCTAAGCATACATCGTCTAAAACCAGCCGTTTGCGTTTACTCCCTGAGAATAACTTGACTTTGTTTCTACTTCTCCACATATAAGGGGCAAATCCAAGCGTAACTGCAGCACTAATTTCCTGAATGTGCACAAGCATAACATGGTGGTACTCAGCATCTGAACAGTCGTTGCCATTGTTTGCGTGCATTGTGCCTGTGTAGATTTTTCATCATACGCGAATCGCAGGGGAAGCAAGAACCCATGCTTAAATAGCCACCGCAAAGAGCATTAGACAACAATCCGTAAACATACTTGAAACCTCAAAGTGGATTGAAATAAAAATTAGCCTGACATGTGAATGGTGTACAAGTAACTTGATGAAGAAAGGCGTGATGTCTGAATAAGAACTGACAAGCTCTGAAGAACCCTTTCCACTCTAGTAACGGTAGATCAAGGTGCTACACTTCATCAGGAAGGGATGTCATTTCAGCATACAGTATTGCGTTGAGGGTGATCCGGCGAGAAGGCAGGATGGGACGAGGAACCCTACTCTAAACACAAGGGGGGATATAGTAAATTTGAAACCTGTAAATGAGAATTTGGGCAGGGCTGAAAGCTAGAAAAGGGAGACGAAGCCTCCTACCTGCCCGCGTCGAGGGGACTTTAACGCGCAAGGATAGACCGTCGGTGAAAGATAAAGCAAAACTGGTGAAAGAAGAAGAATGGAGGAATGATAGTGGATCCTAATAAGCTATTTAGTTCGGAGATGGAGTTACGAAGGAAGATGGACGATAGAGAGACTGGGATGGGTTGGATGTTGTCGAATTCGAATAACTGCAGCCGAACATGGTAGTGAGATCGATATTCAGACTCGTAATGCTTTATACCCGGTAGTCAGATAGTCCAGATGAAGAATGGCGTTGGGGGGGGGGCGTTGTCTGACGTCTGCAAAGATAGACAGGAGAGGCAATGGAGGATAAGGGATCGTCCATGTAAATGTGAAATAGTGTGAGGAGATTACATGCCCTAGCGCTGGTTTTATGGATCTGAGAAACAACGCCGCCCAATGATTCTTGTATAGAGCTTCCTTGCAAGAAGCTTCCGTTCCAAGTGATCAAGTTTGGATGTTAGCCTTACATAGATCGGCTGGAGAGAAGGTCCACATGCCAAATGCGATCAAAAACCTTCGGCCCAAATGGGGCAATCACATTTGTTTTACCAGGGGTCTAGGTTGGAGGACCGGACCTGTAATACTTGTGGGGCGGTGTACCTTAAATTCATACTTGTGATCATTCGAGCTGGCGTTGCCTTTGGTCGAAATTGACCCAAGCATTTGGACAAAATGGGGCTAGGGGAGCTGACTTGGTAGTTATTGTCTGAGCGGAAGCTAAATTTAGGACCTGGAAGGATGAATAAAGGTTATCCATCTTGAAGGGAAACGCCAGTGAACAAAGATGGGAAAAGGAGCTGTGAAATGATTCGAAACACAACTGGGTGGTATTATTTGCAGAAATGTGGCCAAAACGTGTCGAGGGGCAGGGATGCGTCCACCAACGCCTGTACAGTTTGTTTTCCCTTACCATCAGTAGACTGACATAGCTGGACCATTTGGAAGATGATTCCTTACCCAGTTTGAAGAAAAGGGAGATGAGGTGGTTCATGTCGTCGTAGAGAGTATGTGGGTTTTTTTTACTAGCAACTCAATGATTCTCTGATGCGAAGCACCTATTGACATTCTGAAACAAGTGGACTAACTCCATCTGTCACCCTGAGTGTCCAATGCGTTCTTCTGGTAGCACACAACAACCACGCAGTACCGTGCGTCTGGTCGATTCCTACCAAATTTATCCAGCTCCCCGGGTTTTCAAGCTAAATTTGATGAAACCAGACGTGCCACTGTTTCTGTCGTTAAAGCACTCTGTTCGTGTCGGTTTTTGACCACGTAGCTTATCAATTACGTTTACGAAATATGACTTGTGCATGTGGTGTGCTATTTGTTTAAAATATGGCTGTATGCCTCACACTCCCCCGTTTTCCGATGATCGAAGCTGTGGCAGCTGGAGATGATGTGCTTATGGTACACGGTTTATAGCTGGTAAATTGATTGATTGATTAATCAAGGGATTTCTCTAATGATCATGAGTACCTGAACAACCGATATATCAGCAGTTGTACTCAGAGGTTCCACCCGCGGCTTTCGTAAATAAACCGAATGTTACGATAGATATGTCAATCATTTTATTAGGTTTGGGTATCCGAACATCACGAGTTTTTTTAAGTCTGCCTGTAAGCCACTCAGATCAATCCATCGCCCGAATAGCGTAACCATGGGTGACCTTGTTTGGGAGCATTTCGAGTGCCCCTCAAACCAGTTTTAAGGAAGTATGAGTACCATGAGAAAGCCAGACAACGTCACTTCCGTTAGTCATACAGCTAATCGTCTTTTACAAAAAAATTGGTTTTGTTAGCGAATCGCAAGGCATTAGGAGGCTGATGACCGTTTCGAGGTTTGCCTGACCCATCGGACCAACATAGTCCCAAGCAGGCTAATCAATACCATATGCCATTTTGCGCAAAATGGTGGTAGCGTAAGCGTACTTCAGTCCATTCAGCCGGAAATAGCAGTTCTAAAGCCAGTGATATGTATTATTAACAGATTGACTGTGAAATGAAGTGAAGAGTGAAAGCATGTTGGGGGTAGTGTATGCACCAGATGGACTATTGGCCCAGACCATTCGCGGGCTACACAGAGTTGGGCTTTTGTAGCCAATTAGGGAGAGTATGATGTAACATGGTCCGAATTGCCCTCATACTCAAAACTTCGATTTCAGGCCGGTGCGCAGCAGTATGCTCTATGGGCAGCATAGTGTTCGATCACAGTGATCCACATTTAACTACTTAATGCCGATTCCTGCATTCTTACAAACCTGGCCTTGTTTAGCCTATATGATGATAGATGGCACTGAAGCACTTGGACTGGACGTAATATACGCAAATCCATTACTTGTCAAGTAAGCGAAAACACTGGTGGACAGTAATTGCTTGCAATACCTCTTTCCAGAAATCCATGCGGCTTCGTAAACCATACGAAACTGGGGAGTTTGAAAAGGCCTAAATGCCATGCTCGCGTACCCAAGACTGATAGGTGCAACATATGAAAGTATAGCTCCTTCACTATTCATATTAGCCTGTTTTGCAAATATGTGGGCATGTATGAGGAACTGCGACATTTTAAGATACGATTTTTGTAAAAGTCAGACCCAAGTAGGGTTAAGCAAAGTTTGACTACATATATAAATTTGGTACCTTTTAAGGTGCGACATATGGCTGCTATATGGCTGGTGAGGTAAGGTAACGAAGCTTGGTAATTTGGTCTCATCGAGGAAGGATACAAAAAGTGGAATGGAGGGTTAAAGTTCGTGGACCGAGTTAATGTTGTAGTTCGTTTTGTGGGTACTACGCAGCGAGATTTGGGAGTTGGTTGAGTGACCACTGTAAGGCATCCTTGCAGTTTATATCTTCATGCTTGTTTGGTGATTGAAACACCAGCATCCCAACGCATAGGTTGGAAGTGGCAAGCCATTTTAGGCTATAAGTTGAGTGACAGCATGAGCCGCCCTTCACCGAGTAGCCTGGTTAAACTTGACTTCTCCGTGATCTCATGGCTCTTTAAAGCTCTCTGAGATCAACAGATTTGGTGGGATACGATTGGAACGATTTTGAACGGTTTCATACAACTGAATATACCTTTGTTGACCAGTACGAACTGGAACACTCAGTGGGCTTGATGGTGGACTTCATCACTTAGTATTGAAAAGTGATGCACGTATAACCGACAGCTCATGCACTCTGAGGGACTGTTTGAACCGGACCACAATGGCAACCCAATAGAAGGATAGGTCAGTCACCACAGGTTAATTCTGCTACCAAATTGGCTGGTTGGTGAGGCAGTCATAATGTAAAGTCGTTGCAGTCTGGTGTGGACAGAATGGAACGGTCATTCTAATTCGACTTGCCCCGTTATTTTTTTCCAGACACGTCTCCATAATTGCTCCGCTGTTTGTTCAACTGGTCTAAGACAAAAGTCAACCAACTAAGTCAATCAACTAACTAAGAGCGGTCGTTGTAAACGAACTGAATTCGTTTGTGGGTGCAGTGAAGTAATGAGGCCAGTTGGTTATATGGGCCATCTTTAAAAAAACGGTCAGGGTGAGAGTATAGTGTGGGTGGCTTTGAGGTGAGTTCGCGCCTGCAGCCATAGATAAATCAAGTGCCCGTACAGTTACCTGAAACGTATAGCAATGACGCTCTCGTTTATTTTAGGGATTAGTAGTTATTATTTTAGTTGTGGTTTTCGACCAAATGCAGCGTGGAGATGGCTTTAGTTTATCTTGTCAAACAAACTAGTTTGCAAATGGTTTCCTATGGACCTTCATATTTCGCCACTTTTTTTAGCGACCGCTCGTTCGATAACGTTAGGTGTTCACTTTTAGGAGGTCTTTCCTCTCTGGGGGTCTCTAGTGTGTAGAGCTACCCTACTTTTTCAGGTCTTATTCGATCCATGTGGATCCTATTGATCGTGTGTTTAGCTCTAATTGAGAAGTGTTCATATGCATGTTCATATTGTACTATTTCAGGTCCTCGCTGGTCGCCACGTCAACCAGACAGGATTGGTTATTCGTTTTGAGCCCAGTCTGGCCGTAGTATTGTCCGACCACAGTATGAACGAAATGAAAGTAGCACCCAAAGATTTGCGTCTCTGGCAGGATCGGGCATCGACATTGGATTCATCTGGCCATGTTCAAATGATGGATCTTGTCCAAGTTGATCCGCAAACTGTGGGTGTCGTGGTAAACGTAGAGCCGGAACAGGTCTCCGTCCTTACGTGCTTCGGAAAAGTTGTAAATTTGAAATCTAACACAGCTTTGCGTCGTTTGAACACACAACGCCGCCGCCCAGCCCAAGCCATGGATCGGAATGGCAATCTCATCCAGGTAAAACAGACAGTAAGACTTTTGGAGAAGCCCCATTGTGGTCTAATTGGAGAGGTCAAACACTTGTATCGTTCGTGGGCATTTATATATTCCCGAACGCATCTAGAGAATGCGGGTTTGGTTGTCGCGCAGACTCGTCAATTAGCTGTGTTGAACAGTACACAGAATGCGCCCGAACAACAAAAGGCCGTAAACGACTTCCGAACGATCACCCCCCTCAATGGTGCACGAAACGTCGGTTTCGAACATGACGGTCGCGGGCGTGGTGATCGTATGGAACGTAAACTTATCGGGAAGACGGCAAGAATAGTTAAGGTAATTCCGTGTTGTAACTAGTTTTTTCTCTACATATTAACTATTAGGAACTACCCTGCAATAAAATCGTTATGTACGTGCAACAGTGCCCACTGACCCCCTCTGGGCTGCTGTCGCTCTTCAGGTATCTTCCCTAAGACAGTCCTTTTTAATAAAATTCACACATCATAATCACGTAAAACTCCAGTTAAGCTTCGTGCTTATCACAGTCGTATTCCCAGGCTCGCATATGGGCCGAATTCGTGTTGTGCTTTTAGCCGGCCACGGCACGTATGCTGAGTCATAGGCTCATGAACGAACGGTAATTCGTTCAACTATACCCACTGTCCAATTTTGGGCCAAATGGGGGTGCTTCGGACATCATGTTTGTACGTATGTCTTGATAGCTGCGCACAATGACACATTCCCCATGCGATTTTGCTCGGTCGTCGTTAGCTTTCAAGGAGTTTGGGTTGTAGCTGCTCTACGGTTACCAACAAATTCGGTAGTTTTTTGTACAAGACTGTCAACGCGAGCGGTTCCAGTATTCCTGGATATAGTGCATCAACGATATCATGTAGCCTAAAGTCAGTGTAATTTGATCTTCCTGTCTTTCTTGTTGAGCTAGTCGCCTACCGCGGATGACCTCATCAAGTACCAGTAAATTCGCGGTTACCGGCCTACTCACCCCCAATGAGATTTTTAATGCAAATATTGTTAATTGGAGTTTCTTTCATGCGTGGCTATCCTATCCGTTATACAGGGCACACTGAAAGGTCTTCTGGGCATCATCTGCGACGCAACACCTACTCACGTTGTCCTTGAGTTGCACAGCCAATTCAAAAAGGTTCCCGTCGCGAGGGAGAATATGGCCCTCTTGGACAGCGGTGGCCACATTATGGATACGCAATACGGCGCTACCACTCCTCGCGTCACTCCTATGCGCGAAATGCGCACACCGCAGGTACGCACCAAATAATGGCTTATTTCAGCCCCATTAATAACGTGGTTGTTAGCGATCTTTTGAAGAATCACTTGGAATCTCACTGGGTGTTGGTATACAACTACACTGGGCAGTTGAGAGGTCGACTATGATTGTCCACCTTAGAGACCATGTTCTTGCGGAGTTCACTTAAACAGAATAGGTTCTATGCAATTTTGATCTGCCCCTCCCCAACCGAAGTGAGCAGCATTGGTCCTGGCTTTGACCGGAAACATTGTTTTGTTCAGGTATTCAAGCTTTAACAGGTCCCTGAA
Source organism: Opisthorchis viverrini (assembly GCF_000715545.1). Taxonomy (NCBI): domain Eukaryota; kingdom Metazoa; phylum Platyhelminthes; class Trematoda; order Opisthorchiida; family Opisthorchiidae; genus Opisthorchis; species Opisthorchis viverrini. The sequence goes on along the minus strand of NW_008751966.1, from coordinate 160,032 downwards.
TGTTTCGTGCCTAATGCGTTCTGATTATATTGGTTGTTTTGTCGATTTTCCGTGGGCTATTTGCATAAATCAAGTCCCGTTTGGCCCATATTCTGATCACTTACTTTAACCTTTGTGTGCGGATATCTTGTACATCTAAAACCATGACTGGAGATGTTTCTCAACTGTTTGCGCAGCTGATTGGTTACCGAAAAGCTTGCGATGTTTTGTATTGCATTTTTTGCTATCTGTTGCTGTAAATGAGATGATTTTTCCTTCTGTTGTTAGCTCGCTTACGGAGCACAAACGCCGCACGCTGCCAGCACCACTCCGCGTGGTGATAGTACTCCGCTACCAAGCGCTTTTAACGCCGGATTGGCCACTCCGAAACTAAGCAACTTGGATGACCCAATGACACCCAATTCGAGTAAGTTCCACTTATCAGATCCGTTGGGGGTGTTGGTGTGGCAGACCGATGAGCAACACTTGCCTGAGACCCTGTTGATCTACGTTTCACATGTGCTCACTACAAGGGTTCTTGAGTAGAGGAACGGATACAGAGCGCAGTCGGAATAAGAGACGCCGAGGATGAGACTCGAATTCACAATCTTTCACTGACTGGTGGGTGCTCATCTGCCGCGGACAGTGTCTCGTCGTACACATGCAGTTTGTTGGCCACACCTCTGCGGATTGCCTCCACACCTGATGTCTATCACCCACGTCAGTTAGCCTCCTGTGTCTTCTACAATGGGCCAGGTACCATAGGGCCGTTGGTCTTAATCACGGTACTGGCATGTATTTAGGCTCCTACTGATAATTGCCTAACTCTCAGTCTTTTCCGTAGCTCTCAATTTTCTGCCTCGCCATCTTGGAATAAGTTGTCTGTGCTTGTAACTTAGTATAAGTGATGTGATCCTGTTACATGGGGTTAATGCCAGGCCACAAGGTCTTCAAGTTGTGTACTCAAGGTCCAGCGTCTCGTGGTACCTACAGGAGAAATTTAGAAGCTTTCATTATGCAGACTATCACTCGGAAAACAAGTTGTGACAGACGCGCGCATCTTTAAGTAGCTACCGCGAGCTTCAGGTAGCTTTGGAGCTCTTGAACGAAACGTTTGACGCCTTCGTTACTTTTGTTTTGGCCCGGACAGCCTATGAGTATACTCTCCGTGGAACGCATGGGACCGGAAGAACATTCAGTTTGACTGATTTAGGCCAATCGAGATTAGTCTTAGCATTGACTTGGAACTGAATCAGTTCAACTGTGACACCCTTTCGGTGCCTAGCTGCCATGCCACACGAAGGAGGCATGAGGGCTGGGATACTACCAGGTTGCCCAAGCCTAGAGAGGGGAAATCGAGAGGCAGAGGTTGGGTTCGAACCGTGAACCTTCAGGTTAGTAAATTCGCGCTCTAACCACTTGAACCATCTGGTACGCTAGCATATGAAAATCCCTGTACAACACATCTTTTCCAGTTGAGTTAGGATATTGGGCTTCTTTCATGGTTGACATGGAGCTCTCATCATTACTTTAGGTTCCAGGGTCACCAATCGCGAACAGATGCTTGCTGACTATACTTTGGCTGACCATACTTATGGAAGATACACCTGTTTCAAGAATGTTATATTGCGATAGTTCCTGAGACGTGGTTGCTTCCTGCTACGCACCTAGCACCGTTCCCCTCACAAAAATACACACTGTGCTTTCTGTTTGCATGTTTGGAACTGTTTGATTAAGTCGCACTTTCCATTTGAGTGCCAAAGCCTCTGAAGTAATTTGAGCTGAACGATATCGTTGGGCGGATGAGAACCTCAGCAACCGATACAAGCTAGTCGGTCTAGCAGTTCCATGTACTGCAGCTTGCTTTGCACGTCGCAATTTTCTGTTTGAACCAGAATGTTCTATACTCGGTGCTGCTGGGTTGCCTTGTAAATCTGTTGCCTGCATAACCTGTTTTTTGTGATCATTTTGAAGTGAAATTCTAACCACATCGTTACTTGTCCCTCTTTTGCTTCCCAGGTTTTCTGTGGTCATCGAGTGATTTACATCGCATTCCAGGTTCTAGTACTCATTCCTTCTCTGATAACGAGTGAACAGTCGTCTTCACCAGGTGTTTTGTTTTTTCACGCCTATCATCGCACTTCATCTCCAACTTCGAACGCCTTCACTCGAGTGTCTGCTTCTGGGTGAACTTCCGTGATTGTTAAGTGCTGCCAGAGCTCTCATCCCTTCCGTCCAGTAAACTTATCTTATCATCAATATAATTCTTTGAAAACCGTGTTAGCTTCTAATTTTTCTATTTCGAAATGCAACTAATTACTTCACCGAAGAAAAGATCAAGAATGTCGGTTTTAAGAATTGCGACGTCTTCTGACTGAGAGGGTAACAAGTGTCAATAGAGTGACCCGGGAAACACTTTAGTCCAATATCAGAAGCGAGTGGACTCTTCCTTCTTCCTCATTGCTTCACTTGGTATTTGACCTCTATGTGATGTCCTGGGGAAAATTTTCTTGGTCTTAGGTTTTGAGAGCTCGTAGCAAGTTACCTTCAACCGAAAAATCGTCATTATTTTCAGCTGTAGAAACCGCACACGTACAGTGTTTATGGTTATCACAGTTCCGTTTGCCGATGATCTGGAGAGGCACGGATGGACAGCTACTCATTGGAGGCGGTAGCTGATATGATTGATACATTAATACAGGGGTTTTCATTGAGGAGATCCGGAGGGTAACAACTTTGATGCATGCGCACTATTAGGCGCACGGTTGGGCCATGCCAGTCAATGTCCCTAAACATTGATATGTCTCGTCTCGGGGGTCCAGTTGCTTGATATCTCCTGGCTCATTTCCAACCCTCGCGTGGCCATGGGAAAAGTTTTTTCGAGGAAGTTGGTCAGCTGGCATACGCCACGCGTGACCGATCCAGTGCAATCTATGGAGTGTGATCAGTTCATCTATCGTGGGCGAATTCGTTCCGAAAATCATTTGACGTACTTCAGCATTACTGATCCGGTGTTCCCACCAAACTTGGAAACGCTCCGAAGACATAGATGGTCGAACGCTGAAATTTTTCTCTAACGTCCTCAGCTCTCTGCGGTCAGGTTTCTGAAACATATAACAGGTCAAACAGGTTTGTCGCCACTACAGTCGTCTCATACTATCGAAGTTTTGCTGGCATTTTAAGTGAAATTCGGTTTTGATATCCCATATTTATAGTGCTTTGTCCACCGAGCACCACCACTCAGGTTCATTATTGATACTGCATGTCTGTAATTACCCCGTCATCCAGTTGTTACCAATTGAACGATTGTGGCTGCAAATTGTTGGGTTTTAGTGAACTGTGTGCAAACTTGCGAGTTTCGTTAGCCGTGTGACCGAAAGTGAGCCCCGATTAATAGACCAAAGACTATGTCAGATAACTTCACCCACCAGTAAGGAAATATCTGATGTGTTATACGTTGTTCGTTCGCGCTAATCCGCCCGCCTGATTACGAATGGTGATCGTGGTGCGAGAAAGCACTAAAGATGAAGTGAGCCTGCTGGACCGGAACTTAACCTTTGCGACAACAATCGTTGTAGACGAAATACACTCATTTGCAAATTAAGTTGGCGTTAACGCAAAGACTCAACTGAATCCCAATGAAATCCTCCGTTTACGCTATTCTTCAACAGAGATCACCTCAGGTTTCAGTTGATACGGTTTGAGAAATGGATGCACATTTTATTGCAGTCACTGCTTATGAGCTTGCTGAAAACTCTTCGACACCCCTTCACCGTTTTCGCTCATCACTCGGGCGTATTCTCCGATTTTCCGTCAGCTTGATGTTCCACTTGAACACAAAATTGTACACAACTGACGAATTACACTAATCTGGAGATCGCTTTGATGTAAATGGGGGACTCTAATTGTGTGTACTACATGAAGGCCGCTTCGTGTTTCAAATGGCACGGTATTCGAGCTGCCTAAGTATGTAGCATGTTGCTTCGGTCAATCGATGTTCCTTCATACGTACGAATATTTGCATCCACTTGGTCCTTGCCAATCTAGCCTGTTAAATTGACAGTTAAATACATTTCCAGTGTCATTGAAAAGTAAAGCGATACATCTGGATACATTAGTTGCCTCGGAATCAGATACGGCTGTCAAGATCAAATCCCTTTTACAGAGGATCCCCATACTAGGGGATCGGTTTCGTCGATGTTTCCCCTACCACTTTTTCGATTGTCCAATCTACACTCAGCAATGGAACTGCAGTGGTGCTCAGTAGGGTATAATTCTTAAGCGATCATGTGACGTGATTGGAGGTTAATGCCTGGATGAATGAATTGTAAGGTAGCGATGTCTGCTCATGGTGATATTGCTCATGCAATAGAGTACGCTGAAAGTAGAAGTCGATGTTGTGGAACGAAGTATTATATTTTCAAGTTGCAATGGGGCGCTTTATTCCGTTTATGCTTGACGACTGTATTCCGGTGCGTGCTTCGCACGTTTATTTTCACGAAACCGCTTAAAACCGTTGGGAAAAAGTTTTTCACGGTTGATGCTTCACAGTCGTACGACTTTGTGCTTTAATTTTTAGGTATCCAGACACCAGAATGACAGTGAACGACCTGCGTGAGATCGCCTACACAAGCGTGGTTTCTCATGCTTTGTCTCCGTGTGGACGTCTCCTCGTTTTTGGGACAAATATGGGTCGGCTCTTGATCCATTTATTATCCCCTCAGTACCATGGTAAGAGATAGATGGTTTGTTTATCTCTCAAATTACCTTCTAGATTCTAGCTTTGAGGCGAAACCCATTGAATCCATCACACTGGAATATCCTAAGGGCTGGCACGCGCTGTCTACCGTCGGAAATTTCCTCTTCTGTGGATTTGGCGATCAGTTAGCTTGCTACAAATGGACAGCCGATGACAAGAGGATACTGACTTTTCTGAATAGAACACGTGTTTCCCCAATTTCCTCCCATTTTGGCGATACAAGTGTAAGCCTACATCATTCCACTCTACGCACCCTTTTAGATCACAAGGGTACTCTACCATACTGAGATGAACCAGCTGTATGTGTGTGATAGTGCAGGATCAGTTCATGTCTATGCAATAGGTTCAAATGTGATTCCTCTCCATAAATTTACTGCACATAATTCTACTATCCACTCAATCTCCTCTGCCGGATCAAAACAAGTGAGCTTTGCCTCGTGGTTCAAACTAATCCATCTCAGTTTGTTACTTCTTCGGAGGACGGACTGGTGCGGTTTTGGGACTGTCGCACAATCGGTCACTCTGATCAGTGTACATCTTCCTTCCAACCGCACAATGAACTCGTTCTAGCGCGACCAAGACTTGGCAATTGGTTGACAACTGTAGCCTGTGACCCATCGGACTACAACTGGTTTGTCACTGGAGGTGGCCCTCGTTTGGCACTGTGGAACCGTCGAGTTGGGAAATATGTGGTTCCTCTTGTCCCCGATAGTGAGTTTCACAATAAATGAGTTGCATTTTCATGGTTTACTTCAGTACAATGACTGACAATTTTTTAAATTCCAAAGAATCATTATGAATGGGTCGACCGGCGGTGTTTACAGCAAACTGCATGACCCTAATTTAGGCTTCGGTGGGTTTGTCCAGGGACCCAGGGTGATTAGAAGCATATTCAATGCATTGAATTCTGATCTGCTTGCTTTTCGCAAGCAATCTGGTTTTCTAGATAACTTTGACGTATAGCTGTTGTTTTTTGCGAGCATCCCGACAAGAGGAGATTATCCTAAAGGATGTAGTGACGGCTTGAATTCGATCTTTCAAAAAACCACAAAATTCATTAGTGCTTTTAATAAATTGAAATTTTGTTGCTGTATCTCCTAGGTGCCCTGCAGGGGCTCATCTTATTGTTCGCTGTCGCAGCTGAGCCAGCCCCTTACTGCGGTTAAGCTAAGCTGCTAAACTAGCTGGCCTGGCTCGTGTGAAAGGAGCTTTGTAGTCAATTGCTCTTAAGCTACTAGATAAGAAATGAGTAGCGAGACAGCCCGCTGAAATTATCACTGCAGAGAACTGTCTGCGGCTTACCGTCATCTTTGCGTCCTCTGTCGCAGGAGAGTGCACCTACTCTCCTGAGTTTTGTCAATGTGCGCTCGTAGAAGTCTTCTTAAACCGATTATGTGTTCCTTAACCCACTTGTCCTGGTGCAATTTTCGTCCTCACCCTGAACCCCTCAGTTGTTGAGCTCTTACATAGGCTATGTACAAACTTCTGAAGGAGAACAGCGCAAGGAAGTAGCCCTTTTCGAAAAATAATTATTTGGTTGTGAGCCTTGGCTCAAGAAACTTCATTACCGATGCAACCTCTCGCAAAGAATACATGCGACTAATTCCTCTCAGCGCTCCAGAAGACTGTGCATATCAGACTAAAAAGCAGGCGAAAACGAGCAAATTTAGTCACTGGACTTGGGGTACGGCATCACTTCGGCACTTCTCCCGCCAGCTGCGTTCGGAAGTTGAATGCAAACACGGATTTGAACTTCGGTGCAAAAACCGATGACACCTATTAAAAACCTGGTGCATCCCTTCAAGTATGTATGTAATGGGAATTCCTTTCATCAGAGAGAAAAAGCGAACATTGAGGTCCTCGCCTTTGGGTAGTTCACAGGGTCAATCCCTTTGATGGCAACCATCGGTTTTCTGACTATCAGAAAACTATAGAGCTGTCGTCGATTGCTGTCGTGTATTATCGCATACTCAATCGGACAATACTCCATGGGTCCTGTCGTTGAGCACTCAGCTGATCGTGATGCGATTTCCACTGCTTTGCTCTCAAATTAGTTTGCATTACCCGATCAAGGGGACCATCCTTATCCATCTCAGATCCTGCACTTTCCGAACAATTCAATGTTCAGTAGCTTGCGCAACTATCGCTCTCGGGGCTTTCTACCATGTCTTTAAATGGTTCTGTTTTTCACTACTATATACATGAGAATCTTTGTTGAGGCATTCGATCTTTTTTCTCAGTCGATGGCGGGGCCACTCAGGATCACATTAGTTTCATCCATTCCTGGAGAATGAACTGTTGAGCGGGACCACAAGAGTAATGATTGGTGTTTACTGCTGCTCTGATAATCGATAATATTTGTACGTTTGCCTTCCCGTCCCCCAATAGCTCCAGAAGAATGGTACCCGCAGACGAGCTTATTCTCTCTTCCCGGTGAGGATGTTCGGATCATGGCAGGTGGAAATTCGGGTCGACTATTTCGATGGGATCATGCTGGTTGTCTTGTGTCCTCGCTTGCTTTAACAGAACCTCCAAGAGCACGAATAAGTCACGTGATCGTTGCAGACTCATTACGGATTCCGACAGAAGAGTCTAGCACAAATCCGACTTCAACCTCCAGTGTTATTGTGGCAGCTGGTGCTGGTCCCGCCATCCGACTCGTGTCCATGCTTGGATATCCTCTAGGCCTTCTGAGCCTCCGATAACCTATAATGAGCCAACATTTTTGTATTCTATCATGAATAAAAAAATTTCCAATCAAAATGAACTTCTATGCTATGGTTTCTCTCGCCTTTTTGGGACAAGCAATTCCTTACTCTTTCTGATTAGCTTCACTTTGATATCGCTCCCACATTCAAACAAGTAGTCTGTTCCACAAAGTGTATCCTCTTGTTTTAGCAATGAAGGACGTCAACCAGAAGAAAAATCGCAAACAGAAAGGAGAGTATGCAAAGTCGTCAGCGTCCGTAACACTTTCCTCAGTCCATAAGGGGACAAAACATAAGTGTGTGCCTGGTATGAAGTAAGTACTGTTTTTCTCTGGACGCCACAAAATTGGCCAGTTAAACGTTTCGTTTAGGATGCTATTCTTGTACTACTGTGTTAGCCGATTTTTCAACAGATTTCTCATCATTCAAAAGCAACGAACGTGGGGTTTTGTCATTTTATGGTAATGGCAGAGGTCAATAAAGTGACGTACTGAAATCGGTTCTCAATGGGACCGGTCTGATAACTCCTGGGATTATAACTACATGGTCAAACTTATGTCATACGGTCATTTGGGAACTATGCTCGCTTCTCTGAGGCATTCATTCTTCATAACAATCCAAATTTTAGCCCTCTATACTCCAGTATCCTTTCCTCTCACAGCCACTTCTTTTCTTCCGATGTTGCCATTACTACTACGATTCTATTAACATTTTCAACTGAGTTTTTGCCCTGTAAGTGAAGCCAGTCTGCGCTGAAACGCCGAGGAGCACTGTACGCATTCTTCACCCTTATTTCAAATCATCAGCAATGCGCATCTCACGCGACTTCGGCGATTACCTTCTGCTCAGCAGTTTGGTTCACACAGGATATAGCGCCACTCATCCTCCGATCACAGGATCTACATCACGATGTCACGTGTTGACTGGTTTCTCGAGCGACGGAGGGCTCCCAAATCTCCCCACACTACCAACCGTTAACATTTGTCCAGCAAGAACGACCTAAAATGTGGATTGCTTTCAAATAAATGTTTTTGCACAGATGGGACGTTGAATTCAATTGACGAAGGACGTAAGAATGTCTCCTCAACGGGGATGTTCGTCCGCGTATTCTCTTCCATGGGGATGGAATTTCAGTTGTATCGAGTGTGCTAAACAGTCTTTCAGAAAGTGAGGTGAACTCATTCCGTAGTCTTGCCTATCCTTAATTGAGAGATGCTTGTGAGAACTAGTTAACGTGTCCAGTGTTCACCAACTATCTTCATGTGCAACGTCACAGGTGGGTGCTGTGCCAATTCGTTTCAGCTCAAGTGACAACCGCGAAACGAGCTGCCCCATTAAGATGTATGCTAGCGTAACAACAAAGACGATGGTGATTATGGAGAACTCGATACCTGTCGAGTTTTCTTGCATTGCTTTATTATGTATGTAAGGTTCATTTCTCTCATTCTGTCTGAGACATCCGACGGTGTGTTACGTGGCTGAATTATCTGCCGGGCAAGCCTATTCCTGTCGAAAGGAATCCGTTGCCCCGGTGGGGTAGTGTATCGCCAGTGTTTGTCATATCAACTGTTTAGCGTAACAATCGACTAGTGGATACAGATTTGTTCCAGATGCGGACAGGAAATTCTGTCGATGAGCTGAACAGTTCTGAACATCAGTAGGTGCATTCCCTTCACTGGGTCCTTCACTTCAGACGCAAAAGGAGTTACCGAAATTTGTGACCGGTTGGTGAACCGCAAAGCCTTGGGTGAAGGTGGGATCCCTTGATAGGTCTACCAGACATAAGCAGCTTACCCCCATACAATGCGCGATATCGTATCTTCCCTGCTATGGGATACCGAAGTGGCGCATCCGTGTTCTGGTTTTGCATTGGAGAGGTGACAGTTATATTTGTAACAAATATAGAATTACTGGACTCGCAAATATTCGCTAGCCAGCGGCACACCGACACCGCTACAAATACCAATAACCAAACATCGGGAGGCTTATAGCTTGTCGGACAGCAAAGCACTGTGGAACGTATTATAACTGGAGATATCCCGACGAAGTTAATTGGGCGGCTAGAACGATACAGATTTGTGTGTAGGTAGAAGTGGGCTGAACCTTTGATTTGACACGACAGAAATGTCCTCTGATGTTCAACATTTTGGCCGACTGGATTATGCGTCGTCACTACAGACGAGATATCAGATGAACTATTTTGATCACCAAATAGAAACTTGCGGATAATATCCATGTTTCCCTACGGATGATAGCGGTTTGAAGCAAGACGGAGTAATTCTCAGTAAACTACGTTTCTCATAATACGGAGAAAGAGCTCATATGACCGGTTTCTGTGGATTTCTCCTGAATTTCGTCAATTTCATAAATTCAAGTACCTGATTCTCACATGCAAGATGTAGGTGAAATAAACCGTATTGTGGTGTACGCACAGTTTCACTTCAGTCTTTGAGTGCATGTCCATACTATGGCTGATGTGTTGGTTGCTTTTTAGATCGACGTGTTTTCGGCTTCACCAGGTGCATGCCTTCCCTTTAAATCCGTGAACCGAATGATTATCTGACGCTTGCCGACACTTGAGCACAGCGTTAGCCTAAGTCACACCGGGAGAGTGATGCAGGGGGAACAGCTGCGAACAAGCAATATAACGTTTTGGAACGTCATGTTCACCTCATCCATCTGGTTGCACATACGTCCCGATACATCCTTTCTCTTACTGTCTTCATCCCCAGACATGAAACATGCGGGTTAGGTGGAAAAAGAGGAGAAATAACGTTGATCGGACCGTGTGGTTCAATGTGTTTAATTTCGCTCTTTCTACTGCATATGATCTAAATGTTTCGCATCTGCCAGTTCAAAAGAAGAGAAAGGTGATGTCATATCACAGTTCTACTATTGTTGCCATAGTAAAACGGTAAGGTGCAGTGACCTGGGGGGTGAGATGAACCAAGTGGTTAGAGCGCGAATTTACTGACCGGAAGGTCCGTGGTTCGAACCCGACCTCTGCCTCTCGGCTTCCCCTGTCTAGACTTGGGCGACCTAACAGTATCCTTGCCCTCGTGCCTCGCAGTGACCTGCGACAGATGACATATTGGGAGTTTTCCGGTCTAAAGAGTACTCCGTGGGAACCGTTTGTGAAGGCATCAGGGCAACGATAGACGGGATTATCCTGATAGCGAGTGATCACATCACCCAATTGAACTATCCTTTTTACAAACTCCTCAGAGAATTACATGGATGATACTGGCTGTGAACGAAAAGGATTCATGGTCACTGATTTCAACCGCTTTTCGCATTGCATCTAACCACCACCGCACCATTCATGCTTGTTTAGGTTTATACAAATGCGCATCAGCTTGCTATCATCCCCCAAGCCCTAGACACGCGTATATTGATCATGCCACCACGTGGACCGGAGTGACTCATCTAAACAAGCTCGCTGCTGTTCATTTTCGCTGGGCAAACCCACTGATCGATAAGCAACATGTGCGCTTTGTTATCCCAATACAACAGAGCGCAATGAGAATCGGCGATTCCGTTGGTTAGCTCGGGCCAATGGACTGGCATCACTGAACGTCAAACCTTTAACCGTGGCTTGCGTTTCTCATGAACAACCGTCATGCAGATAGAAGAGAAATGACAGCAGTCAGGGGCAAGCTAAGTGATTAATTTCAGCCGAATTTTGCCGGTTTTCATTTGTTGTGAGATGTGAACGATTATATTCCGCCGGTCCTTCATTTGGACCGCGTATGCGGAGTTAGGATGGAATTGATAGGACCATGGTTGTTGCTCATGTTACTGTGGCCATATCTGTGTGTCAACCAGTCGCAAGCAGCCTGCCTCTGTGGACAATCCACAAACTAAAAAGGGTACACTTTCACCCCAAGTCAGGTAAGAATGAACAGTGGGACTAGGTATGCGGTGTACCACTGCTGGACAATCATCAATGTGATGCTGAAAGACGGCAATAAAATCAAGGTGTGATTCTGCGTTATTGCACGGAGAAGTTTTGGTGCAGTGGCTATCGAAAGTATGTCGTGACTGGTACTTGGGATATGACTCCACCAATATTTGTTGGTCTGTTTACCCACGAGACTTATTGAAAGTGATGAAACTGTGCAATCTATATGAGCTAGTTCACCCCTGAGTATTGCGCTGCGAACTTGAAGTGAACAAGCCACTCACCGTATTGCCTTGTGACACATTGAAACCACTATTGCGAGTGACCTCAATTACAGCACATCCTTTGTTCTGCGGTGCGCAGTGTTGCAAAACAATCGGCATACATTTTTGGGGACGTTCTTCTCCAGTGGATGTGTAGGATTTGTCAAGGAGACTCGCAAAGGCTGCATTGCGTCGGAACATCACCCTTGCCCAAGGTCAATTTCGTTGGTTTTTATAGGAAGTTTGTAATTATATTTCGCTTGAGGCTATTCGAGAATCATGCAGTTGCGTTGGAATGGCTTACCATTGTCACCAACTAAGGCTACGAATCAAACTAAACGTTTTACTTGCTTTGAGTTTGGGGTTAGAAAATCCAGTAGAGGTTATGTATTGGATTGGAGGCTGTTCTTCCGTAACCCTTGATGTCAATCGAAAACTAACCAAAACCAGTTTTCACTGAAGTGACTATTTACCAGCGAGAGACACGGTCTCTATCAACCACATTTGGGTCTTTCAGCAATCGAAATGCATCTACCACGTTTATGGGGTGGAGGCGAGATGGCTCAGTGGTTAGAGCGCAAATATACTAACCGGAAGGTCCGTGGTTCGAATCCGACCTCTGCATCTCGACTTCTCTTGTCTAGGCTTGGGCAACCTGCTAGTATCCTAGCCCTCGTGCTTCTTTTGGAGCACCGAAAGTGTGTTACAGCTGAACTATTACTATTATTATTTTATTTTTATTATACCCAAAACCAGTGTCTTGAGTTCAGTTCTATCTTTTTACTTAATGCCCCTCAAGGGGCCAGAAAGAGTTGAAAGTCAATGGTCAACGCTCCACCAAACGTACGTCATCGAATGGACATCAAGTGCGTAATCAGAAAGCCGGAGTGGATCGTCGTGGCGATCGTGATGGCCGGAAATCGAGCAACAGTGAAATTTGGTTCGACGGAGTTTCACCTTCCCTAATCGCAGCATCCCGCGGAGATCAAGCAGCCACCACGAATTCATTGGTGAAGCCTTCTTCTTTCACTGGGTATGTTACCAGTCAATTATTCTGTCCTGAACTACTTCCCAAAGGCTGGTGATAAGCACTATAGTCGCTGTGTATCTCGAACAGTCATTCTAGAAACTCTGGCTTTATGAGCTGCTTTCTTTCGAGCTTTACTTTTTCCGCTTCCCACATTTGTAGAACAACATTAGGACAGACACCGGTCTCTGGTTTGGAAGTATCCGTGTGGCGTTTGACTTATAGTCGTCGTTTCTACCAGCCCGCTATCCCACACACATCTGTTTGTAAGTATCCCAAGCTACTGCGAAAGCACATCGATAGAGACCGCCACTGAAAGCTGTCAAAGCTGATCACTCTAACGCAACACTGCATATGTTTCCGTCAACAATGCTCATAAATGCAGCATTTACGTTAATAACTTATTTCTATCGTAGAAATTGAGAGACAAATTCGCCCCAACTGCTGTGACCAGCTAGTTGAGGATTCATCTAATAAGATCAACAGGAATTTAACGACATCAACCATAAAAGGCGTTCTTGTTGTATTTATTTGCTGCTTTTTGGACCGGGTATTGGCTGTATTAATCTCCATAAGACGACCAGCCTTTTCTATGAGGCGAGATGTACTGAGTGGTTAGAGCGCGAATTTACTGACCGGAATGTCCTTGGTTCGAACCCGACCTCTGCATCTCGACTTCCCCTGTCTAGGCTTGGGCAACCTGGCAGTATCCAAGCCCTCGTGCTTCCTTCGTGTGGCATGGCAGCCTGGCACAGCTACAGCTGAGCAATCTGTCGATTTTGTTTGTATGAAGTTAGGAAGCGCCTTACGAATGGTTCTCCCTTGTTCGGAATTCTCAAGGATGTGCACCACCTTGGGTGGAATTCTTTCTATGTACAGAAGTGGTGTCGGGTTACGCTTTTATTAGTAGTGTATAATCTTCGGCCGTATGGGGTTCGAGCTTTCCTCGGCTGACATGGCACAGCTACAGCTGAACAATCTGTCGATTTTGTTTGTATGAAGTTAGGAAGCGCCTTACGAATGGTTCTCCCTTGTTCGGAATTCTCAAGGATGTGCACCACCCTGGGTGGAATTCTTTCTATGTACAGAAGTGGTGTCGGGTTACGCTTTTATTAGTAGTGTATAATCTTCGGCCGTATGGGGTTCGAGCTTTCCTCGGCTGACATGTCAGACGAGCGCATTATGGCTGCACGATCTGCTTGTGTGGACGAGCGCGTCTGTTGACACTTGGGTTATGCTTGTAGCCCGTCTGACTTGCCTGTGGCCTTATCTACTGAAAACATTGACTGGCGGATCGTGACGGACGCAGCTATGTTTCTCTGGCAGAATGAACACATTTACGTTGTCCAGTATGCACTGGGGAGGTAACTGTAAATACACTTATCTCGCATGTGACTCACGCCAGATGATCAGATATTCCCTGTCAGCGTGTTCAAGGATGGAGTTCAAATCTATTTAGTGCTTACTTTTCAGTAAGAAGCGCTCTGAATTAGTGGGGGATTGTTCAAGTTGCGGCGAAATCGATACACGTTCAGCATTATTTCAACAGTTTGAACTCTGGTCAGCTGAGTTGATATTTGGTGGCATGGTTGGTCAGTTGATGTTTGCTTTTAAGTTATGTTTTTTTGTTGCACGCATTCGATATCCACTCATCGTCCACTCCCTACTGCTCCTTTTCTAGCCCAACCCGTAGAATAGCCATCGACTGCGAGTTCGTTGGCGTCGGCTATCAGGGGAAGGATAACGCGCTGGCACGTGTTTCTATAGTGAATCAATTCGGTCATGTTCTGCTGGATACATTTGTGCGTCCGTTGGAACGGGTTACCGACTATCGTACCGAGTTTTCCGGTGTACGACCGGGCGATTTGAGACCGGATGGCCCAGCACGACCCTTTCGAGCTGTACATCGAGAAGTTGCCAAATTGTGCAAAGGTCGCATCCTTGTTGGACATTCGATCAGGAATGATCTTAAAGTGAGTTGGGCAACGCTCATTTGGCGTGTCTAGTTCACTCTTATCCAGAATTACCATCCATCAATTGCTTGTGTGTCTTCTCCTTGGGAACTGGATCAGACTATTGCGGTCATTTTTGATACTTTTTACCTCATTTGTATTCCATTTCCCTTTGCTCATTCATGTGCCGTTTGTGGTCACCAGACACTCACGCGAACGTGATCATAGTTTCCAGGAGACTTTTGTCCTCATAAGTGCTTCATGATCTGCCGCCGTTAGACAACTAAGCAAGCAGAAACGCAACTGTTGATGAGGGGTTCGCTAAACATAACACCTCATCTCTTTTTTAATCAATTCTTCTGTTCCTGATTTCAAGTGCATGTTCCACTGTCTATTTGTCGGCTTTCAAACCCAACTGATCGTATTTCTCTAGCAGTTCACGTTCCGAAGCTACCCTCCAATATGCTCACCAGCTCACTTGATTGCTTTGCAGTAATCACGTCACCATCAGTTCCCACAGCAAACCCCTACGACACGTGATCTTCGCTTGTCTGTATTTCTGTATGGTAATTCATTTTCGGTCATCGGGATTCATCTCTTCCTCATTCGCACTTTTCCTTTTTTCTGATCACAACAACGTTTTATTCAACGCTTCTAGAGAACAGTTTTGCAAAATTTGGCTTCGTCTATCTCAGCGGATTTTCCCTCACTTCCCAGTAAAACAGAAGCCGGCGGTTTGTTGCAAATTGTCGGGTACCTACGATTCTCGACAGCAAGCATCGTATCTACTGCTTTGTCTAGTCATAAAGTGCTGTAGTCGGCTTTCCCCAGGACTGGCATCCTGTCTATGTACCAAACCAAACAGGCTGACGAAATCCACCGTCACACGGGATGATGAAATATACGCTCATGCTTGCTGATGTAATCCTAGCTTCCATTAGCCAATAGGAGTTCAGCTTGCGATTTGTCCCAGTTCCGGGAAACTGGCAACGTGCGTCTTGTTTGTTTGCGTGTTTTATGGGACGAAATAAAATTTCCAAAGTGGAAGTAGCAAAATCGTCTAATCTGGGGTGGATTTCATTGCCATGAATGACAACGTGCGTTTTGTTTGCGTGTTTTATGGGACGAAATAAAATTTCCAAAGTGGAAATAGCAAAATCGTCTAATCTGGGGTGGATTTCATTCATTTGAATGATTGTTTTAGGATGCAAGACGTTCCGTTCACTGAGTTGGGCGGTGAATCTAAAAGTTCCTCAACACGAGTATTGTTACCAGTTCGCCACTTTTTTCACAGGAACCTTTTGTTTTCGCCATTTTTGCTCAATCAAGTATGCTTAAAATTCATTGTTTACCAACATTCTACTTAGTGTGCTCTCTCCTTAGTGCTTTCAGTCGTTGTATAACTCACAGCGAATCCGCCTGGGAGCTGTTCCTAGTAATATTTGGTCTATTGTGTAAACCAGCTACTCCATCCTGCCTCACCAACAGATGTTATTCTCCTTTTCCGTAAATCCGACGACACATGTGAAGCTCAATGTGAATCAACTGACCTTGTCTTATCCATGCATTAAATTAGTTCCCCGTAACTGAGAAGTGGCGTGTTCCAGTACCCACCGTTCCGCGAGTATGCGGTTTTGACAGCTGAAGTTGACGGTGATGATGGTTGTGGATTTGAATAGAATGAATGAATGAATGAATGAATGAATGAATGAATGAATGAATGAATGAATGAATGAATGAATGAATGAATGAATGAATGAATGAATGAATGAATGAATGAATGAATGAATGAATGAATGAATGAATGAATGAATGAATGAATGAATGAATGAATGAATGAATGAATGAATGAATGAATGAATGAATGAATGAATGAATGAATGAATGAATGAATGAATGAATGAATGAATGAATGAATGAATGAATGAATGAATGAATGAATGAATGAATGAATGAATGAATGAATGAATGAATGAATGAATGAATGAATGAATGAATGAATGAATGAATGAATGAATGAATGAATGAATGAATGAATGAATGAATGAATGAATGAATGAATGAATGAATGAATGAATGAATGAATGAATGAATGAATGAATGAATGAATGAATGAATGAATGAATGAATGAATGAATGAATGAATGAATGAATGAATGAATGAATGAATGAATGAATGAATGAATGAATGAATGAATGAATGAATGAATGAATGAATGAATGAATGAATGAATGAATGAATGAATGAATGAATGAATGAATGAATGAATGAATGAATGAATGAATGAATGAATGAATGAATGAATGAATGAATGAATGAATGAATGAATGAATGAATGAATGAATGAATGAATGAATGAATGAATGAATGAATGAATGAATGAATGAATGAATGAATGAATGAATGAATGAATGAATGAATGAATGAATGAATGAATGAATGAATGAATGAATGAATGAATGAATGAATGAATGAATGAATGAATGAATGAATGAATGAATGAATGAATGAATGAATGAATGAATGAATGAATGAATGAATGAATGAATGAATGAATGAATGAATGAATGAATGAATGAATGAATGAATGAATGAATGAATGAATGAATGAATGAATGAATGAATGAATGAATGAATGAATGAATGAATGAATGAATGAATGAATGAATGAATGAATGAATGAATGAATGAATGAATGAATGAATGAATGAATGAATGAATGAATGAATGAATGAATGAATGAATGAATGAATGAATGAATGAATGAATGAATGAATGAATGAATGAATGAATGAATGAATGAATGAATGAATGAATGAATGAATGAATGAATGAATGAATGAATGAATGAATGAATGAATGAATGAATGAATGAATGAATGAATGAATGAATGAATGAATGAATGAATGAATGAATGAATGAATGAATGAATGAATGAATGAATGAATGAATGAATGAATGAATGAATGAATGAATGAATGAATGAATGAATGAATGAATGAATGAATGAATGAATGAATGAATGAATGAATGAATGAATGAATGAATGAATGAATGAATGAATGAATGAATGAATGAATGAATGAATGAATGAATGAATGAATGAATGAATGAATGAATGAATGAATGAATGAATGAATGAATGAATGAATGAATGAATGAATGAATGAATGAATGAATGAATGAATGAATGAATGAATGAATGAATGAATGAATGAATGAATGAATGAATGAATGAATGAATGAATGAATGAATGAATGAATGAATGAATGAATGAATGAATGAATGAATGAATGAATGAATGAATGAATGAATGAATGAATGAATGAATGAATGAATGAATGAATGAATGAATGAATGAATGAATGAATGAATGAATGAATGAATGAATGAATGAATGAATGAATGAATGAATGAATGAATGAATGAATGAATGAATGAATGAATGAATGAATGAATGAATGAATGAATGAATGAATGAATGAATGAATGAATGAATGAATGAATGAATGAATGAATGAATGAATGAATGAATGAATGAATGAATGAATGAATGAATGAATGAATGAATGAATGAATGAATGAATGAATGAATGAATGAATGAATGAATGAATGAATGAATGAATGAATGAATGAATGAATGAATGAATGAATGAATGAATGAATGAATGAATGAATGAATGAATGAATGAATGAATGAATGAATGAATGAATGAATGAATGAATGAATGAATGAATGAATGAATGAATGAATGAATGAATGAATGAATGAATGAATGAATGAATGAATGAATGAATGAATGAATGAATGAATGAATGAATGAATGAATGAATGAATGAATGAATGAATGAATGAATGAATGAATGAATGAATGAATGAATGAATGAATGAATGAATGAATGAATGAATGAATGAATGAATGAATGAATGAATGAATGAATGAATGAATGAATGAATGAATGAATGAATGAATGAATGAATGAATGAATGAATGAATGAATGAATGAATGAATGAATGAATGAATGAATGAATGAATGAATGAATGAATGAATGAATGAATGAATGAATGAATGAATGAATGAATGAATGAATGAATGAATGAATGAATGAATGAATGAATGAATGAATGAATGAATGAATGAATGAATGAATGAATGAATGAATGAATGAATGAATGAATGAATGAATGAATGAATGAATGAATGAATGAATGAATGAATGAATGAATGAATGAATGAATGAATGAATGAATGAATGAATGAATGAATGAATGAATGAATGAATGAATGAATGAATGAATGAATGAATGAATGAATGAATGAATGAATGAATGAATGAATGAATGAATGAATGAATGAATGAATGAATGAATGAATGAATGAATGAATGAATGAATGAATGAATGAATGAATGAATGAATGAATGAATGAATGAATGAATGAATGAATGAATGAATGAATGAATGAATGAATGAATGAATGAATGAATGAATGAATGAATGAATGAATGAATGAATGAATGAATGAATGAATGAATGAATGAATGAATGAATGAATGAATGAATGAATGAATGAATGAATGAATGAATGAATGAATGAATGAATGAATGAATGAATGAATGAATGAATGAATGAATGAATGAATGAATGAATGAATGAATGAATGAATGAATGAATGAATGAATGAATGAATGAATGAATGAATGAATGAATGAATGAATGAATGAATGAATGAATGAATGAATGAATGAATGAATGAATGAATGAATGAATGAATGAATGAATGAATGAATGAATGAATGAATGAATGAATGAATGAATGAATGAATGAATGAATGAATGAATGAATGAATGAATGAATGAATGAATGAATGAATGAATGAATGAATGAATGAATGAATGAATGAATGAATGAATGAATGAATGAATGAATGAATGAATGAATGAATGAATGAATGAATGAATGAATGAATGAATGAATGAATGAATGAATGAATGAATGAATGAATGAATGAATGAATGAATGAATGAATGAATGAATGAATGAATGAATGAATGAATGAATGAATGAATGAATGAATGAATGAATGAATGAATGAATGAATGAATGAATGAATGAATGAATGAATGAATGAATGAATGAATGAATGAATGAATGAATGAATGAATGAATGAATGAATGAATGAATGAATGAATGAATGAATGAATGAATGAATGAATGAATGAATGAATGAATGAATGAATGAATGAATGAATGAATGAATGAATGAATGAATGAATGAATGAATGAATGAATGAATGAATGAATGAATGAATGAATGAATGAATGAATGAATGAATGAATGAATGAATGAATGAATGAATGAATGAATGAATGAATGAATGAATGAATGAATGAATGAATGAATGAATGAATGAATGAATGAATGAATGAATGAATGAATGAATGAATGAATGAATGAATGAATGAATGAATGAATGAATGAATGAATGAATGAATGAATGAATGAATGAATGAATGAATGAATGAATGAATGAATGAATGAATGAATGAATGAATGAATGAATGAATGAATGAATGAATGAATGAATGAATGAATGAATGAATGAATGAATGAATGAATGAATGAATGAATGAATGAATGAATGAATGAATGAATGAATGAATGAATGAATGAATGAATGAATGAATGAATGAATGAATGAATGAATGAATGAATGAATGAATGAATGAATGAATGAATGAATGAATGAATGAATGAATGAATGAATGAATGAATGAATGAATGAATGAATGAATGAATGAATGAATGAATGAATGAATGAATGAATGAATGAATGAATGAATGAATGAATGAATGAATGAATGAATGAATGAATGAATGAATGAATGAATGAATGAATGAATGAATGAATGAATGAATGAATGAATGAATGAATGAATGAATGAATGAATGAATGAATGAATGAATGAATGAATGAATGAATGAATGAATGAATGAATGAATGAATGAATGAATGAATGAATGAATGAATGAATGAATGAATGAATGAATGAATGAATGAATGAATGAATGAATGAATGAATGAATGAATGAATGAATGAATGAATGAATGAATGAATGAATGAATGAATGAATGAATGAATGAATGAATGAATGAATGAATGAATGAATGAATGAATGAATGAATGAATGAATGAATGAATGAATGAATGAATGAATGAATGAATGAATGAATGAATGAATGAATGAATGAATGAATGAATGAATGAATGAATGAATGAATGAATGAATGAATGAATGAATGAATGAATGAATGAATGAATGAATGAATGAATGAATGAATGAATGAATGAATGAATGAATGAATGAATGAATGAATGAATGAATGAATGAATGAATGAATGAATGAATGAATGAATGAATGAATGAATGAATGAATGAATGAATGAATGAATGAATGAATGAATGAATGAATGAATGAATGAATGAATGAATGAATGAATGAATGAATGAATGAATGAATGAATGAATGAATGAATGAATGAATGAATGAATGAATGAATGAATGAATGAATGAATGAATGAATGAATGAATGAATGAATGAATGAATGAATGAATGAATGAATGAATGAATGAATGAATGAATGAATGAATGAATGAATGAATGAATGAATGAATGAATGAATGAATGAATGAATGAATGAATGAATGAATGAATGAATGAATGAATGAATGAATGAATGAATGAATGAATGAATGAATGAATGAATGAATGAATGAATGAATGAATGAATGAATGAATGAATGAATGAATGAATGAATGAATGAATGAATGAATGAATGAATGAATGAATGAATGAATGAATGAATGAATGAATGAATGAATGAATGAATGAATGAATGAATGAATGAATGAATGAATGAATGAATGAATGAATGAATGAATGAATGAATGAATGAATGAATGAATGAATGAATGAATGAATGAATGAATGAATGAATGAATGAATGAATGAATGAATGAATGAATGAATGAATGAATGAATGAATGAATGAATGAATGAATGAATGAATGAATGAATGAATGAATGAATGAATGAATGAATGAATGAATGAATGAATGAATGAATGAATGAATGAATGAATGAATGAATGAATGAATGAATGAATGAATGAATGAATGAATGAATGAATGAATGAATGAATGAATGAATGAATGAATGAATGAATGAATGAATGAATGAATGAATGAATGAATGAATGAATGAATGAATGAATGAATGAATGAATGAATGAATGAATGAATGAATGAATGAATGAATGAATGAATGAATGAATGAATGAATGAATGAATGAATGAATGAATGAATGAATGAATGAATGAATGAATGAATGAATGAATGAATGAATGAATGAATGAATGAATGAATGAATGAATGAATGAATGAATGAATGAATGAATGAATGAATGAATGAATGAATGAATGAATGAATGAATGAATGAATGAATGAATGAATGAATGAATGAATGAATGAATGAATGAATGAATGAATGAATGAATGAATGAATGAATGAATGAATGAATGAATGAATGAATGAATGAATGAATGAATGAATGAATGAATGAATATTGTTTTAGGATGCAAGACGTTCCGTTCACTGAGTTGGGCGGTGAATCTAAAAGTTCCTCAACACGAGTATTGTTACCAGTTCGCCACTTTTTTCACAGGAACCTTTTGTTTTCGCCATTTTTGCTCAATCAAGTATGCTTAAAATTCATTGTTTACCAACATTCTACTTAGTGTGCTCTCTCTCCTTAGTGCTTTCAGTCGTCGTATAACTCACAGCGAATCCGTCTGGGAGCTGTTCCTAGTAATATTTGGTCTATTGTCTAAACCAGCTACTCCATCCTGCCTCACCAAAAGGTGTTATTCTCCTTTTCGGTAAATCCGACGACACATGTGAAGCTCAATGTGAATCAACTGACCTTGTCTTATCCATGCATTAAATTAGTTCCCCGTAACTGAGAAGTGGCGTGTTCCAGTACCCACCGTTCCGCGAGTATGCGGTTTTGACAGCTGAAGTTGACGGTGATGATGGTTGTGGATTTGAATAGAATGAATGAATGAATGAATGAATGAATGAATGAATGAATGAATGAATGAATGAATGAATGAATGAATGAATGAATGAATGAATGAATGAATGAATGAATGAATGAATGAATGAATGAATGAATGAATGAATGAATGAATGAATGAATGAATGAATGAATGAATGAATGAATGAATGAATGAATGAATGAATGAATGAATGAATGAATGAATGAATGAATGAATGAATGAATGAATGAATGAATGAATGAATGAATGAATGAATGAATGAATGAATGAATGAATGAATGAATGAATGAATGAATGAATGAATGAATGAATGAATGAATGAATGAATGAATGAATGAATGAATGAATGAATGAATGAATGAATGAATGAATGAATGAATGAATGAATGAATGAATGAATGAATGAATGAATGAATGAATGAATGAATGAATGAATGAATGAATGAATGAATGAATGAATGAATGAATGAATGAATGAATGAATGAATGAATGAATGAATGAATGAATGAATGAATGAATGAATGAATGAATGAATGAATGAATGAATGAATGAATGAATGAATGAATGAATGAATGAATGAATGAACTAGTTGCAAGGTGAAATTCCTGACTATTTCCAACCAGGTGGGAACACTTACGCGGTGACTCGAGTCTGCTGCTTTGGTTGACCGACAGGGTAAAATTTGGAGTTGGACTTTCTTGATATTCTCACCATCCACATAAACGTCCTTGTACTGTAATGTGCCTAATAACTTCCTTCTTTATCAATTATATGGTTATCGAAAACCCTTAAGTAATCCACTTTCGGCCTCGTCTTTCTCTGGGCTCACCAGTCTTAGTTTGTAGGGGAACGCCAGGCCGAACTTATATGAAATGGTACACTCGTTTGGAAATGGAAACGGTCTTAACAAGAGGCTCAACCGAATCCCTTACCGTATTCTTAGACTGGCGTGGTCGTTGTTCCGTCCTCCTATCTAGGCAATTTGGTTGCAAATGTTTCATGACCAATCGAGGTTAGGTGCTACGTGGCACCGCTATGCTGCGCTTCACAAGCATGCACTGACGACGTCGTCTCAATTGGTGATGAGACGTTTTCAACTAACTTGCCTAGCTAAGTGAACAAAAAATGATCCTCTACATTGCCTGAGCTGCCATCATTTTGTACAGTGTCCCCTCTAGCTGGAACGGAATTCAAGATATCGCCATGTTTTCTCTGACATGACACTACTTATAGAGCTGATGATGGGTCCTGGCCCACACAGTCATTTGAAGCAAATTGTACACGAGAGTTGTGTCTTCCGTTAACATCGTCTTAATTTGCAGTGTTAAAACAGCATTGTTGCGCTCATTGCTAGCCTTTTATGGGGAACGGTATTGTTCGCTGGGATATGGTAAGTGATAACTGTGTTACGATCAAATAAGAACCTAGTTATTCTTACGTACCACGTATTATCTATTTCTAATAATTTCTTTGCTGTTTAGGTCCTCATGTTGTCCCACCCCCGGCGACACATTCGGGACACTTCACGTTACCGTCCATTTCGTGCCTTGTTTTCTGGCCGAACGCCATCCTTACGTGCATTAACCGAAAAGGTATTGGGTGTTCAAGTCCAGGTTGGAGAACACGATTCGGTCGAAGATGCCCGTGCTGCGATGCGGCTTTATACTTCGGTCAAACGGATGTGGGAGTCCAAGAGGAAGGGACCTCTTCCTGTAGTGACGGACTCAGCGGAACTGAATAAATCGCAGAAAGAGTTGCACTCTCATTCTGAAATGGTCGCTAAAAGAACAGAAATCTTGTCTGAATACGAAGTGAGTGTTTTATTCCAGTCCTAACTTTCGGATAGGTACATTCTGTACTTCATCACCTGTTTCATCCGTGCTTCAATGACTGCTCAACAACGGGCGACAGTATCTCTACGGACTGCAACTCTGTATCGGCTAGTAGGCGTTGGATGCTATGGGATGAAGAGTGGTGATCTACGGCTCCCTTTAGTTTCCCCTGTCAGCGTACTTCATTCGTAATGGATATACATAGTGGATACATACCTGTGAATAAACTCGCATAAGGCGAAATCGCTCGCCAGAAGAAAAGCACTTTTCGTTGGTCTTTTGAGGCTACTTTTGATGAGTCTCTTTAATTGGTCTCTTTTGAAAGGGATGAGTGTAGCTGGTTGACATGCATTACGCGACCGATTCGACTTGTATTGGTTCCATCTATCGCTGGCGGTTATTTTCTATTCAACTGAATGTGACATGGTGTGATTTTTGCAAACTAACATTCACCACCACCGTAAAATGTAACCACCGTTTACTGAATTATCGACTTTTCCTGTAAGACCATTGAGAGCGCTTTCAGCGTACCGCGAACATCCTATTCTGTAATTTACAGTTTGACTAGTGTGTATACACTGACCGTTTTCTTCGGTACCATTTTCTTCCAGTCTGGTTTGGATCCGGTCACCAGTTCCGACACTAATACCACCAAGTCTGTATCACAGCGTGCGCGTTACTCTTCGGGCAGATCGAAAGCCAAGCCCTGGGACAATGTACGAAATCGCCGATGCTCCAAGAATCGTGAAAGGTTTTTACAGAAACGACGCGGTCGCTCTAAAGCTTCACGAACATCTGGATTCCAATCAGCTGCTTTATGAATCTATATCTTGCTACACCCCTGTATCTTCCTTCCAGATGTACAGTTTCCTATTGGGCCAACTAAACGGTTATGAACAATCGCCTTACGTTTTTCGTACTTGGGTGTATATCTAAGTGAACGATTTAAGTTCACTTGGTTATTTTTCGTCCTATGTTCGGCGCTTCTAACTTTAGGAGACACTTCCTCTGGGACGACACTTTCTGTGGCTCCAAAGTTCCTTCTTGCTCATCCCCGTGGGAAAAGCCTCCGAGCCGGCTACAGCGTCAGCAAAGGTATCCAATATAGGTATTTTTGATATCCGGACATAGTAAAATCTGAGTGGAAACCGATAACAGGGTCTTCATCTTGCCTTGCAGCACCTCTAGCCAAAGTAATGCTCATCACCGTCCACAACGGTCGACTAAACAGCGACGTCTAGACATTCAATAGCTACCTAAACACTATTTCGCCAATCCATTCATTTTACACCTTTTGGTTTACATCACTAGCATGGAAGTGAATGACGAAACTGTAATCACTACTCAAAATCATCTCATACTGAATAGCTTGCTACGAGTTCGTAGGATTCACCTGCCTTTCATACTATCTGTATGCTATGATTGCCTAATGGATGGAGTACTTGGGTTGTTTTCCAATCCTGAATGATCCGTTGTCTCGGCTCAGTGAGTGTGATATATTTTCCCGTCACCTCACAAGTCATGGTTGAATAAAACTCTGTGAAAGAATCTGTATTGCACTTGGAAGATGCTTGCATGTGTGCTAGCGACACAATGAAATTGATCACCTCTAACCCAGTCTGCACATCGATTTGTTTTACCTGTCATTTAGAAATTCACCGGGGTCGACCCCTCTGAGTATGATGACTGCGGAAACATGTTCTGATTACCGCAAGGATTTATTGCCAAAATCTTCATCCCCTACCACAGGTAGTAGTCCGCTTGTGGAGCCCAAATGAACGCATATCGCGGAGTTGTTATAAGTTAATCCGAATCTTCGCGACGATGCAGCTGATTTATCCAGACAGAACACACTATTCATAAGATTTATAAGAGTTCTTCGATAGCCCATGACAGGATTCCCGCAAACGCCATGTTCTACCCAAATTGTACGAAGTTCACAGAATACTTACATTTTCACACCGACCATCTTAACGAGAGACTCAACTGAATCCCCGTTGAACTTCTCATTTGTGAATATGCTGAATGTGCCGCACGAAGACCGTATAATGCTTCAGTTGATACGATAATCGCGATAGCGTAGCATGTGTTCTTGAAGGGATTCAGTGGAGTTTCTTGTTAGAAAACAAATTGGCGTGGAAATGACTTTATTTCGCAGTGTCAGTTTATCTCCATTCATCTATCTGCGTTGATAGTTGTACGGCAGCGGAGCATCACTGTCGAACACCGGTGTGCTGTCGATGGTGGTAATACGCTCCATCTGTAAAACTTTCCATCTTTTACGTTCTGATATATATGAAGATGGATTACTCTTCAGATTTTGCACATACTGATACCACTTATTCTGCAGTGTAGTAGAAAGTCCACTGGGACGGTACTGACGTTGCGTAGAACAACTAATTGGCTGCGAAATTCGCAATGAGAATGTCATCCACAGGTTGGGCTACTGTTGGGTTTTGGGGACGAGGAGACTTAGTGATTAGAGTGCGAATTTACTGGCCGGAAGGTCTGTGGTTCGAACCTGATCTCTGCATTTCGACTTCCCCTGTTAAGGCTTGGGCAACCTCGCAGTTTCCCAGCCCTCGTGCTTCCTTCGGGTGGCATGATAGTTAGGCACCAAAACCGGGGGCTTCTCCTCTTATACAAACTTTTGGTCTTTTCATGAAGTTGAAACATCGGAACTAGCCGACTGGACGTGTCTCGTCGTGATGATGGGAAGATGAACTATCCGACGGAACCGCTCCAATATGCATAAGTTATAGCGCTGGAGGATAGCTAGCTGCACAGTTATATGGGAAATGAAATCAGTCCAAAGGATCGACCTGTAAGCTGCCGCAATTCAAGTTGTCGGGTCCTCACATAAAATAACCATGTTGCTATGTAGACGTGATGCACTACTTATAAGGTTGCTGAAGACTTCCACGGCTCACGACCTGTTTCGCCCTAATCGGAGCTCATCAGTAAGGCGCAGTCCCCGATTATCCGTCAACGTTATGTTCCACTCGAACTCAAATTGCACGAATTTAGAAATATACACTCATCTGCATACGTAGTATTTTACGTCTATGCAGTGTATCGCGATATCTCGATTATGGTACCAACTGAAACATGAAGCAACTTGGTGCAGCGCATCCAGTTGATTAAGGACGTCAAAAACGAAAGATTCAGCTGGGTTATAGTTGAGTCTGTCGTCCAAACCAAGTTGGTATGCACGTGGATATATATGTTGAACAATGCTGTCCCATTCATGTTTACTGCATGATTTTAACTCAACTGTCTAGTGCTGGAATACAAGCCTCGGTCTTTGAGTGGTCGTCAAACCCGTGCATGTGACGCAGCACAAATCAGCGATTTCTTCGGGACACTGGTGCGCTGATAACACACTTGGATCGGTCTCTATACATTTGCCGGTTGACCCGATAGGTTCACTTGCTTTTTACTCATATTTCTAAAACTTGTTAACGTTGTTCACTTCTCCACAAGGCTTGTCGTTCAGTTAGGTTGTCTGGAAACAACAGCATATTTTTCATACACAGCTGTACCCCCCCTTCCCATTTTCTCATGGTACTCTCTCCTGATATACATTCAATGACTTATCAGGACTTTCAGGAGCTAAAACAAAGCACTTGCAAGAGAATATCAATCACACGACCGGTAGGATTCCTGTCGCTGACATTCCTCTAAATACTGTGAAAAGTTACCTGAGTTTATGTAACGAAGTCAGGGGCTTACTTTGTTCACTGCACAAAACTGAATGAGTGAACTTTAGAACAAAGCACTACATCGAAAACGGTGATGAGGAAAGGGAACCAGGCTGCTATACGGTAACGCCATAGAAGTCGTGGCTGTGGTGAGAATGTTCCCATTTCAAAACAGCCAGCGAAGCGTCGCACATTTAAGAAAAGTACGCTCTATCCTGACAGGACAACACCAGTAAATGACTAGAGAATACTCTGGAGTGGAAGACTTTTGTACCTAGTGCATAACGCACGTGTTTGCAGCATAAAATTGGCTCATCAGTCACTTTATGCTGCCATGTCCCAAGTCCCTCCTGCTGAAAACTTCATGAGTCGGTAAG
>NW_008751966.1:104962-131280 GCF_000715545.1 Opisthorchis viverrini | reverse complement strand
CACCCGAAATCTTCCGCACATAATGGTTCCCTACAATTTCAAAGAAGCTAGAAATTTCGCCATCAAAATCCTTGGAGAAGAATGTTTCCGGAGCGCTTCTGTGGGGTCACCAGGTGCATCATATTTCATCTCGAAAAATTCCTTCAAGAACATTCGAAAACGGAGCCTTTGTTGCTGTAGCTGATTTTAAGGAAATCATCGGAAACTAAGGCGTTTTTTGTGGACCTAACTTATTCTTCAAAGTTGAGTAGTTATTGATGGCGTTGGAAGCATGAGATCTTACAAAACCAGGTTCGAACATGGAACTACTCATTGAAGCGTTCCGAAGAATAGTGCGAAACAGACTTCGTTGGTCGTTGATTTTCTCCCTGAGCTGGTCAAAGACCAGTCGCTACCAAGACAAACAGACATGAAAAGCGGTCTATATTGATTAGGAAACCAGCGGTAATGTAATTTGCCTTATCATTCTATCTGTTTGAGTTCCAGAATTATTAAAGATGCATTTGTAGGCTACTTTCGTCCTACGCTTACGATACGTTGGCTCAATTTGGTCTTGCTATCAATGAAAGGAGGAAAGCCCTTCGCCGCAAAATTGTCTATTAGAAAACACCAGCTAGACTGTTACAGACTATGGGACAGGAAAGTAAAACTCTCAAATGCACCTTGCCTTCAAAATAACGAATAACCACCTTCTCCGTGAACACGTCTTCTTGAACTTTCCCGGATATTCATTGACTGTCATGCAATGTCAAACGAATACCGCAAAGCATTTCCACAAATTCCGTAACAAATATTACCTTCCATTAGATCAACGCGCAGTTTCAAGAAAATCACATATTACTCGCATGCCTCATCAGTAGTGTCCATCGTTAAACCAGTATTTTCTCCAGAGCCCCCTTTACTTGGTTTGTTCTCACGCATGTCATCTACAAGCTGAGTTAGTGAGGTGGTGTCATCTAATTTGGCACAGTAATCAGTTTCCTAAATGTTGAGGTTTTCGTCACTGATGCCAGCGTTGTATGTTTATGCTTATGCAGGCAGTATGACATTCACCAACGTCAAATTTCCGGATGCAGCTTGGTGTTGCATCGTCTCAAAAGAGACTGTTCCATAGAACGTCATCAGAGCGCTGCACAACGCTAAGAGTTTATTTAGCATTACACTTGTATCAAAAATTAACTTTTGAAGATCTGTTATATATAGGAAGTGTGAAGGGGAAGGCCAGTGCATAGGAGGACTTGTTTCTTTCCGTAGAATGGTGTCTTTGATGGCAAATTTCCCCTGGAAAACTAATTGACGAGAATGGGACATGCGGACGCTTTTGGAGATGATACGCAGCTACTTTTGCAGTCGTTCTTCAGACATATAAGAAAATATCAAGTTGAATTAAACCCATGTGAAAAAATGTAGTCCCAGGATCTTATTTGGTTTTATCCTGGGGCCACTGGAGTTATAAGACGCACTTGTTGTCTAGATTTCAGGCTTGGTAAATCACCACAGATCCGTCAGTACTTCCGGCGTACCTACTGCATGATATGTATTCAAAAATAGCTGAATATCGGTCAACGGAATGTACGAAGTGACTTTAGGCTGAGGGTCGGTCTACAGTTTTACCAGAATATAGTCGTAAAATCGCTGAAGACTTTTCAGCTACCTGGTGAGTAGTGTGTTGCCCCTAAACAGTCACAATGGATTCAAACCATCCAGATGGTTGGTGAAATCAATGCAGTACAGGGTGGATATTTTGTTCCAATTTCGTATAGCCATCTCTCCCTGGTGCCGAGCAGTCCAGGTAGTTGAGTATAGGTGTGTTGATTCACTTGGTTCCACTTGGTACACTCCATGTGTCAAAATAGTCAGCCTGTGGGATTCTACCACGAGTTGTTTGCCCGGTGTGCCTTGCTAATTACTTAATCTCCTTAGCATGCAAACAGGAATCAACCCATGGGATCTTCGACAGTTTTTTCATTCGCTTCACATCCAGAAAATGGCTTCCGGACACGATGGATAAACGGAGACATTGCGTGAAGTATGCGGATAAAATTTATTTACCCGAGTTTACTTATGACTATCGCTGGCCAGCGAAGAGTAATCCAATACAAATATGCTGGACTTGTTACACCGGATAAAAGGCGTCGGATTACGACGGGTCGCACAAATATAGGTCGTTTATGACGTCAAAAACATCCAGACCATTTTGATTCCCAAGCCACATCTGTACGAATTGGTGTAGTTGTGAGTATCATAAATGATGCAAAGTTCGGGGTTGAGACAAATAGCATCTACCTAAATGTGCATGAACTGTATTGCATGACCCGAACTGAACGTGTCAAAGGTCTCGTCATCATCAAATACCAGCCAAGCTGAATTCACCACGAGATATGTTAGACCGCGAAGACCCAAGTACTGCAAAAACTTACTAATCGATCGCCACAAAGCGGTGGCGGGTTTACAGATTCGATACTGACCCGAACTCCCCAAAGTTCCGTGATGAAGGGTAGATCACATAGGACCCATTTAAGCATCGAACTTAATGTTTTTTTACTCAACCATGTTCTACAGTGTACGAAGCTTTATATTCCAATATATTATTTCTCTCACTGTTGACGAGAATAGTTTTGCACTGTTTAGCGTCAAGTTATTTGTAGTATACGGACCTCCCAGAATCGATCAGGTAAATGCGAATTATATACAATAGCAAACATTTGCTTGCACATTAAGCATACCTGTACAGAACTGAAGAATATCGATTAGCATGTCTATATTCACTCCAAGGACGCAAGTTTCCATGGTTTAACAAGAAGAAAGTATAATTTCTACTTGCGTGCACAGTGATAAGAGTACAGTCTCATCGGTCCAACTGTAGAAGTGTGAATGCGTGAATGATGTTGTTCAGTTGGAGGGTTCTACACTCTAACGGTAGGTCGTACAGTAAATAGCAGAGAAGTTTCTCAATCAATTTTCTAACTTTTTTCTTTGTTCCCTACTTAATGGATTTTCATCAAACACTGTAACTTTTCACGTTGAGATTTTCATGCGTTGAAACACAATGTAGTCTCACCACAAGGGGTACTCAACGGGATAACCAGTGTCTCTAAATGAGGGGTGCGCTTGTTCTGGAGCTTGTTGAATCTACTTTCAAATAATCAGTAGACTCAGGGCATCCATCCCACATCTATTTGACGTGATCCAAGTCCGAAACTTTACTGATTTTCCAAGCAACTAAGCAGGCTTTTGGTTTAAAAAATATTTGAGCAGATTGCATGCAAACATCGCTAAATTTGATGGTGAAGAGTTCATGATACAGCTCTAACATTGTAAAATCATGATAGCCTCGGCGAGTGGTCCCCAGTCTTTCAACGTACAGCTTGTCTAGTCGAATGCTGAAGTTATTTCCGCCCGACTTGCAAATATCATTAAATAAGCGATCAAAGTAACCAGTTGTTCTTTGCGTTAAGGTATCATGTTGGCAGATGGTTTATCCGCTTGACTTAACGGTCGACCAAAGATTCTATAGCGGGATTTCAAACCTACGTTGATTAAAAACGATGTATCTTTTTGTCTAACCGGAAATCATCGTAAAAGTGCGTGAGAACCATTCTAAGGCCTCCGCATTTATACTCCAATATTCGATTCCGTGTGTTGCAGTCATTCTTGTATCCTTCGGAGCTTTACTTTGCCAAAGTTGCATGTATTCCTACAGCACAACAAGTGTGAGGTTTACCGAACCGTAGTCGCTCTCAATATCCAACAACACACACAAAATAGTTTCCCTCTGACGACTGTACGTAATTCGTTCCATGTTCCGTTTTTCACAATCTTCTATAAACCTGGCGACTGACTGAGATGAGATTGGGGGTTATCGTCCTCATCATCTCTAACACAAGGGGTGATTTAACAATGAATGTTCTAATCACGCAGAAGATAGGTTTGAAAATGTAGCATAACAGCCTTTAGACTGGGATAAGAGTAGCCCGCAGGTGATTCCTTGCACAGAAGTCAAGCGGCAGACATGAAAGTCAATTTTGGCCTTAAACGCACTCAGACGCGGGTACTGTATTCCCCTTTCGACTGATGCCTGTGTAGGGNCGTGATGTGATGTCAGGTCACAGCGGCCTGGGACAAATTAGTTCGGTTTAAAACGTGATTAGTGCTTACCTCGTTGTTCATACAACTGGTCGGGATACAACATTACCATATGAAAACACTCACCCATCACTTCACGGCTGACAAAGTTGAAAATCCTGCCATTTAACAAGATCGTGGCTTCCACCTAGTGAAACTGTCTTAAAGGCTCAGGTAGCGTAAATGGCCGCTGGTTTTTCTCTGAGCTGAGCTCAGCTGAGCCGAGCAATTAAATTGTCCAGCTCAGTGTAGAGAACAAAAACCACTGTTTTTGATGTCCAATATAGAGCGGGTGGCCTCAATTTTACACTAATTTAAATGGTAGGCTTACAAAACGTTCGAAAAACCTTGCAAAATGTCCCGTGTTTGTATGAGCTGATTTTTCGAATGTATATGCCACGCGCGACTTCGCGATTTCAACATAGGATATGAGGTGAAAATGAAGAGAGCGGTTTCCAGTTGCCTGTGTTAATAACTCCTGAATGCTGTTGGAGGGTGTTGGAGGCTAGTATCTATTTTCCGTTGGCCCATCCGCATACTGTACTTATGTCACACATTTGGTTTGTTTTTTGCCTGACTGTGGCCATAAATTTAGGGTCTTGTTGTTCCATACCCATACCTAAAAATCCTGCACAGAAGGTCGATATTCCATCGCAGTGCGAAACGCCGTCATCATTGGCCATTCAGTTTTCAGCGTAACTTAAATTGTCTACTTTCTCGTTCGCCAAATAAAGGACAGGATAGCCTTAGGAAGATGGCAGGATATCTTGAACTGGAAAACTATGCGAATTAATTCAGCAACAGCAGGAACTATTGCACGCCCCACTTTTGCGACACTACAAACTGGCCATTATCAAATCACATGAAAACAACACAGAAGTCTTTCTGAAAACAGCAAATCGCTG
This sequence comes from Opisthorchis viverrini, assembly GCF_000715545.1. Lineage (NCBI taxonomy): Eukaryota > Metazoa > Platyhelminthes > Trematoda > Opisthorchiida > Opisthorchiidae > Opisthorchis > Opisthorchis viverrini. Next base: position 126,250 of record NW_008751966.1, on the reverse strand, counting down.
AAGTAGTACTAGATAGCGCTTGTGGTCTTCCTACGGATGAAAGGACTTTCACCGAGTGCATAAGCACCTGGTGGCCGAAATACACGGATATTTGTTTTCAATATGATGGAACTGGGAAGCCCATTGAATAATAGCACTCCATCCCTCCCTTATGAGAAAATAAACTCCTCAGTTGGACATAGGGCTACTACTATATTACAAAGGCTCTGCGACATTCACCTCATCTCATTCCTCCTACGATGGTAATACTAGGTACGTGTACACTTCAGGCGACAGATAAACTACTATTGCTCGAAAGAAAGCACCTTTTAATACTGAATGGCTGAGTATGAACATAGGCATATCATTGATTGCCTAAGCGCATCATCAGGTGAAAAGCGAACTTCGAATTGAGCAACGATTCTTTAAGCGACTGGATGGATGAACTAACTACAATGGCGAAGGTTGCTGAAAAATCCCTAGACAGCCCACGACCGGTTTCTCCCTTCTTGGGGCTCATCAGGTTGGCGCAGTCCCCGAGTTTCTATCAACCTCAAGTTCTACTTGAACCCAAATTGCAGGCGTAGAACATCATAAACGAGAGGTTCAGTTCAGTCTCTGGTAAAAACCAAATTGATTTGCAAATGGGTGTATTTTTCGATAACTACAATGGTCTTTAGCATCCTCGAGGCAAGGAAGCGAAGCCATGCGTTCCAGAGTAAAAGAGGAAGAAGCAACTATCAACCTTTAAAAAGTCTGTCCCAAAAATACAAACAATAGCGTGGTCTACAGGATGATCCCTTCTGGAATTCGATGTCAGCGACAGACGTTCCAAACCACCAGGTATAGATGAGCTGCTCTGATGCGTTGTCCCATCACCTACAATCAGTTCGCTCATCAAGCTTTACAGGAACGTGATGCGCTGTTGCCAAGTCTGGTTTCCTCAGTCTGGTAACACGTATTTATAAAGTGTCTTCGTGTCCGACCAGACTGCTTATTGTTTGTGGTTAGTGGAGGCGTTTCTTCCAGTTGCAACCCAGTCGCCTGCACCAGCATGAGAAATATTTACTTATAATGACACATGGTAGTTGCCCTGGCAGACAGATGGATCGACACGTGGACACATTTTTATAAGTTGTTTGATGACTAGATTTGACGTGATCAGCATCATCACTGACAGCAATATACTAGCAATGTTTACTGGCACTTGCCTGTCATACAGTGTTGGGGGAAGAAATCCTTGGTGAAGTGTGGAAAGAAACGCGCATGGTAGGAGTTTGGGACAAAGATGTCCTGAGTCCTTTGGAAAAACTATCAAGAATAAGGTGTCTGCAATCTTGGAGAGCATTAAAACAAACGCATCTGAGCGTCATATAGAATTAAAACGCCATCAGCAGGATTGACCATGAGCCCTTTGTGTGCCCCACCTGACATAAGTCCAGCTCGCAACGACTGGTAAACTTTAGCTAGGTAGGCCAGCTAAGGGATGACGAAATGTGCTCCACTGGGATCGGTTGCGTGCCATGTCCTGTAGAACTTTCAAGCATCTGCAAGCAGGATCACGTCACCCCCAACTAGCAAAACTCAAAGACCCCTCAGCACTTAATTTGACAATAGCCACTTTCGGTTCACGTTGCCATATCATGACCTGTTCACCACCAGCCTCTCGTCAACAGTCTCTCGAAACGTAATGTAGGTATTTCTTGATGGTCTGATACGCTCCGATCACCTCAAACTAGTCAGTTTGATCTGCTATTCTAACGATTCGGAACCCTCTCAAAGTACCCGTCTGTGCACCACCTTGTTGTGTACTTTTTGCGCACTCCTCGAAGAATGGTCCAAAATCACTCCAGTTCACCTCCGAAAGCTTCCGCACGGGCTCACCCAACAGATACTGGAGTCATTAACAAATATGAGGACTTTTTCGAACTTAAACTACGGTTACTGCATTGACTTTAGTTTGGGAGCAGCTTTCTGCTGGTGATGCAGTATCCAAGAGAACGATTCATAAATGGGTTGGAACGGACCACCATTTCGCCATTTCTCAAGAGAGAGCCTGCAGCGGCTCAGGCCTGGTCTATGCATCCACCGTTCAACGAGTTTATCAACTTGAACAGCAAACTTACCACGGTTAATACAAGACATAAGAACCCAGCAGGATATGTGGAAACCACGAATTACCGGCACAAGCTTCTCGCGGGGTTGAGCAATCCTAGTTACTATTGTTTTACTCATGAGGTAGAGTCGTCATCGTAGAGACTGTATCAGTATCCACTGATTACCTTGTCAAAACTCTTGAATGAATAAAATTCTGTGTAGCCGAAATGATACTAACATGAGATATTGTAGCAGGCAGACTAGAGCAAGCTAATTTTCATTTTGAGAATAAGAGTTTGGAAAGAAATCGCAATACAAAAGATTGAGTTCCGTCTGCAGTAGTATTTTTACTGCTCAACCCCTCCCACGCAAACATAATCGAGTAAAATCTGAGTTATGTGAACAAATCATCCCCAGAGTTGCCGAAGGCTGTGGCAACTTATGCTAAGCAAGGCAAATGCGCAAGATAGTAACCTGATCCAGGCAGGTAAGCACTCAATCGTGAACATTTGGTCGGCCAGATGTGATAATTCGGATGCACCAAGCTGGCGCTAATGGAGCGCTGGTCACATGTTCTCCTCGTACACGTCCGAAGTCCGAATCCGGGCAAGCCTGGAGTACGGCTTTCTGATGAGCACCAATTAAAGCTCAGTGTTGTTTTCCACTTTGATGTGGACAAAACGACAGGATAAGGAGAGGACGGTTTGAACAGAGGTGATGTGAAAACCAGTGAAAGAATAATAATCTGAGTCTTGATAGTGTTTCACTTTAACGCCACATTGCCTTACAAAGAGGGAGTGTTCAATTTCAAAACAGCATTGTGTTCTCCAAGCTGTCCAAAATAAAAGGCCCCTAACTTCACGCTCCTCGGTTATTGTAATGACGCAAGTTTTCGTTCTCTTCAATAGTGTTGCTGCACTCTACTATATGCAAGCTAATTTTGGGTTTGTACTTATCTGAATAGCTCTTGAGAGTGCACTTATAGCTTGACCTGAGGACTTGACGCTGAAAATCCAGCGACTGATTGAGTTCATCAGGTATGAATTTTTTACCAGGACAACTTATGGATGACTGAACGATCAGGTCATATTTGTGTTTTGCCCGTTCAGTTGCACACTGAGACCCATCTGATTGGAAGCACACCTTGTGACAAGTTCGGCCACAAAATGGCTTCGATTCATCCTAGCTTTATGTCTGTTTGATTCACTTATGGTCACACCCAGTTAAATATCCGGCATACTGTTGCGGTATGTTCATTTTTGGTGGGACCGGTCTGGAAGGCCAGTCAGAGAAGAGTGAAAAAAAGAATCCTGGGAGTGGAAACCCGTACGAGTTTAACTTAATTGAAGACCAATCACCGAGGACACAAACTGAACCCGCGAGCTCCCGTTTGGAAAACGGGTTCGGGTCTTGTCAACTGACTTCCGATTCGTACGTACATATTCCTATCTTTTAATATAAAATTATTCCACTAAGTATCTGCCGGATGGATCAGTAACCGAGGATTTTTGACGTGACAACTGTCTTTAGTAGGGGGTTGATCTGTTCGCGCAAAGCAATTTTCAAAGAACAGAAAAACTGGAAAATGTTTGTGATTGATTGGGAAGTCATCGTTTCAGAGAGGTTTGGTAAACAGAAAAACTGTCCTGAATTCTAAGTGGTTCGCTAGGTTGACGAGAATCAAAAAATTGTGGTCCTTGAACGTAACTTCCACCAAGTGTAAAGTAAAATTAAAACCCGTAACCGCGGGTGACATTGACAGTGTAGACTGACTACCCGTTTTCGATCAAAACTTGACTATTGACCGGACGTTGATGTCCATTTTCCGCAATATGAGCATACTTGTTCAAACCGAGTAGAGCTACCGAAAACTGAACTTTTCCAACTATATCCGATCTTTGCTACTCTGCTGTGTTGGTGAATTCAATGGTGGCTAACTTCTTACCCTTCTTCTAACCTACACCACTGCCAAAGTTGATACGTAACAGGTCGGACTTGCTCCTCAGCTTAGACAGGTTTGAGGGTAAGTACCGTCATTTGTACAAGACAGAGGAGTTTAAATTGGGGAAAATTCTGAACTCACTATATCGGTTGGCAGGACAGAGTAAAACGCTCGGTTGAAATTATCCCGCGGTGTCACTTTGGGCTACTGGTGAGATGGAAAGGAATGTGGTCTGTATTCTCTATGTACACATTTGTACGCACGTGTATTTGTCCCCAGTTGTGGAACATTGAAATTCAAGCACGAGGGTACGTCATGTAAGCTGATAGCCATCGCTCCGATCACAGACAGAATGTTCGATTTTATTGATCCTTTTTACTCTGAATGGGCCGTGTACGTTTCGCTGACCTTCACTAGAGGTTATCTGGAGAGTATCTTATTGAATTCGTATTGCCATTTCTGAGACAGGGTGGTAGATACTCTTTCATCTCCCGACTAGGTTGCTCTGTCGGTCACCCAACTTGCCTGGCCGCACAACAATGTCTGAGGTTGGTGTCTTTATCTGAATATAGATTCTCTGAACGTTTGCTGTTTGTTCGTTGAACATGTCAAATGGTACTAACCTAAAGTTGAGATAAGCTGAGCCAGACATGGGTCCACTGCTCAGACTGAATAGGATGAGCACTTTAGTACGATCTCAGCCCACGAAGAAGCACGAACCCGCATGAACCTCAGAAACTTCGCGGAGTCTATAACGCCCGGTCTTTTGCCCTAAAACGCGTCGTCAAATAGTGAATCAACATTCTAAGTGTGTTGATGCGTGGTCCTGGTGAAAATGACCTACATTCGCCTGAGCGGAAGCCATTGTTGCCATGCTGTTTTGATGGAACTTCATCAATGGATAAATATAATCCGATTGTCCATTCGTCTCTGTTGACTGTCATCATTCCCGTGCTGCAACCGTGAACGCTTGTTAGCAAGTGGACTACGATAACGTTTTCTGTGGTAGTACGATAGGCAAATAATTGCCTGAAAACGTAACGCAATCCACCAAGTGGTTACGAAAACGCTACCGTCCTCTTATGCCTCACACAACAACGATGGTGATCGTGTAGTAAAAATGACTGAGCCGAAACTTACGACAGTGATGAAAGCGGCTTTTTGCACCGTCGCAATAGGGACCTACTCTGACACAAATGTTTTTGCCGTTAGTTGGCAAACGCTTGAAGTTTTTAAACAATTTTCAGTGGAAGGTAGCCTTGAAAACCAAAAGATCCTACAATACTGTCCAATAGAGGAAACTACCTGGAAGGTTGTGTTTTGGAAAAAATGTGCAATACTGTGGATTTGCATCACTATAACCTATGCTAACACTTTCTCGCACTTATTATTCCAGTGTCAAATGAAAGAAAACGACGGTAAGTGCCTGCAAGTTCATTTGGTTTTGCGTGAACAGTGCCTGTTGATGTTTTAGCCCCGAAAGAAACAAATCAGTTTGAACGTAACTTGTTAGTCCCTTTAGGAAAGTGGCAGTTTTACTCACGATATCAGAACCAGTTCAATATAACTGAGGTTTTGTCAACTTAACACATCAGGTTTTCCAGTTTTTCCTCACTCAATATTAATAAGAGATCCACATGCACACTTTGGTCGCCAGTTTTTTTATGTTTGTCAAAGGCCATGATGCGTCACAAACGAACTCTTTTCTGGCTTTAAGTCATTACTAATTTTTATCGAGACGGAAGATTGTCTGTTGTGGGTAATTACCGAAATATTTCTTGTCACGGGAGGACCTTATTCAGACAATCCGACTACTGACGAGTAGTGAACGCTCTTTGCAAAAATCTGATAATTACCAAACTATGATTTTGAATTTACTAGGTGATATCTGGATATTGGTGGCTAGATGTCAAAAAACCGAATCATACGAAGCTTTTCGACCTTAGAGGTAGGCACCCCGTGGGTGTAACGAATCGATAACGCAGTAGTGTCAATCTACCTAAGGATCATCCACGGATAGAACCTTTTGCCCAACTAGCGATTCTGAGTGACTCCCATGGCTTGCAATAAACCCTCATTGGACTTATCTCAGTTCGCCTCAATCTCTTATTCACATTGTCCTCAAACTAATTTTAGTGCATAGAAACCATCGCTTGTTCAAGTAGTTCTATTGTTTACCAACACCAAGCTTAAAAAGAATAGTGTGAACCAACGATGAAATTCAGCTCAGTGTTCCGTCAACACCAACTTGACGCTGCAAATGAGATTTTGTTGCAATGAACCCCATTTTTTGTTCACGTAGGAAATAAGCTTGATGGAGATTCCGTCACAACACTTAGATGATAAATAAAACTGAAACCGCTCTTTGGCTTTCTATAGTAGCTGGTGGTTCGCTCGGATCAAATCCGGCTGTTCCTAAATGGCTGTTTGCACACATTTTAGTAACGACTGGGCCATCTGTTCTAATGGCTACGTTTCCTCCCACTTTGTATCTATCACTGTATCTGCAAACTGGCTGGTAGTTTAAACAGTGGGATCAAAGACTCAGGTGCCTTAGATTGCTGAATGAGGATCGCTCTGGAGATATACTCCTTCTAACCTGACCTGACGGGGATGCTCAGCCTAGGTTACCTCCAGTTTCAGGTCCTCTTAGCATGTGATCTATATGGAAACTCCCTTCTTTGTCGTTATAGTTGTCTCAGTTGGGACTGAATGTGTTCAGTTGAATGTCTTAACGATTTTCAGGGGGCATTTTCTTTATTCTACTATAAATTTGAAAGAGCCGTTCCAGCCCAAGAGATCAAATACGATAACACTCTGTCGAGTCTTCAAAATCAAACGGACCATTCTCAGCAACTACAGGAACAAAGTATTTGAGCGGAGCTGACGGGATTTCTAGCGAAATAAATTTTGGAATGTCTCAATTCTTTCCAATGAGATATTGATCTAAAAGTACGAAAACATTTTGGCGAGTCCGCACTGGATTCGAGTTTTGCTCTCATTGGGGCTCATCAGTAGTGCACATGCTTGGCATGCCAAAAGTTGAACTCTTGACATTTGACATGTGGCGCGAACGTGTTACCACTACTCTACCAGCACACGCTGGACGCATCTGAATTCTTACATCTGAACAGGAGAGCGCATTCACGCTTGAGTGATGTGAGCGGAAACCCTGACTCCTCGAACGACGACCCAGTAACATACTTGTCGTCGATTAGCACGCCAGTCCAAACTTCCCAGTCAGGTAGCGCCACAGACGCTTCAAGCCTGCTGTTGTTGGTGCTTGCGAGACCTGTAGAGTACACATTCACATGACTCTCATTTGAACACTCGTCCTATCCTGGCGTAATCATTCTGATGACTTCACACCAAAAGGAGAGGGAACTTCCCCCTTCGGCGTGGACTCAACAGAAGGATTGCGCCAGGAAAGTAGGACGATTGTTCGAACGAGACGCTGAAATGCTTCGTACGGTTATCGGTCGATCGTATTTCACTTGGTTTCACGTTACTGATGTCGTAGTTTCTGCATCGCCTCGTAAGCCCACGGTGGCAGAATTAAACAAAAAGTGAGCTCATAGCCATCTTGATTGTAATGGATCAAACGCACCTACTACATTAAAGTTGTCACAGTATTCGTATTGCCTAAGTCTGCTTTTCATACCGGCGGAATACTGAGCCCAATGCTGAGAAGTACGATAGACGAACTGAATAATTGAAGTTGGGACACCAAGCATACCTCTTTTCCTGTGCCGTGCTGAAGACAAAAATAATCCTTACCGGTATTTTATGAAAAATCCCCTCAGAAAAAATAAAACTTGAATGGGCTTCATTCCACAGAAGCAATACATTACTCATAGGTTGCTGGAAACTCTCCATTTCACCTTGGCGATTATTCTCCGGACAAAATAAGTCCATGAAATTTTCTTGTGTTTAACCACTTGTAATAGTATTCATTCCGAGGCCAAAATCTTGCTTGGAACAAGGTTTGGGGCAACACATATTTTCGGACGGAAAGAGGATCACTGGAAATATTGCTCGAAGGAAACACTAAACTATCACCAGCTGCTCCGACTCCCGAACAACTCAACCACTCTAGGTCCGCCATCTTTGGAAATATCTCTCAGGTTAGCAGATTAGCAATAGCAATCATATTTGCGCACTGACTGAAAGCGATCCTATGGTTAACTCCCCCTTATCGTGAAAAATCCATCTATCCACTCACAGTCAAACTGCCTAACTCAAACTCCTCCACTCACAGCCAGTCACATTAGGACATATAGCATTACAGAACATTACTAAAAAAGGCTTACGTGGATCTGCCAAATTATGTCGAAATATGCTAACAGTCTTTCATGCTTGCAGTCTGTTTAATTTGGTTGTTGATCCTTGCTCATTCTTTCAATAACTCCTCGTGTAGGAGAACTTTGAACACTTGTTTTCCGGCCAGAACTAGGCTGACCGACATGACATTTTCGAAGCAGAATTCGCATGACGTAACCAAGTTGGATGTGAACGATAGTGAAACCTCGTGTAAGAGAACTTTGAACACCTGTTTTCCGTCCAGAATTCACATGACGTAACCAAGTTGGATGTGAACGATAACATTCATCTTTTTGAAATTTATTTATCTCATTCATTCAGATACTGCAGCCACGGTTACAGACAAAGTTGATCACCATTCAAGTGACACCGAGGAATGTGCTAGTAAAACCCGCTTTCGAGATGAAGGAGGAGCTAAACTGGGCAAGAAAATTGGTTTATTAAATAGCATCAGCATTATTGTCGGATCCGTGATCGGGTCGGGAATTTTTGTTACTCCACAGGGAATCCTGAGACAAACACACAGCTTCGGAGCAAGCATGATTATATGGGTTTCATGTGGCCTTTTCACATTTCTCGGAGCTTACTGTTACGCGGAGTTGGGGACAATGATCCCGAAGTCAGGAGCGGACTACTCCTATACTTTCGAAGCCTTTGGCCCGTTTTTCGGATTTCTTCGACTGTGGCTAGAAGTGATCGTGGTGAGACCGGTTTCCGCTGCTGTTCTGTCAATGGTGTTTGCAGACTATATCCTGGATCCAGGATTTATTACATGCGCCACATTCCACACTTCGGCTGTTCGATTACTAGCCTGTATTTGCGTGCGTAAGTTTTGTAGTTTTTTAATGCAACTATGATACCATATCTGGTTGAGCCCGTTATACTGTCAGTTCGTAAACCAGAGCTCTCTATACATCACTCAACGAATAGTTCAATGAATGCGTTACCGGAATAGCTTTCACACACTATCGAAGGAATTCGAACTCACAACAGTACCTCCAATGCCTTCAAGAGATAGGTGTTACCCGCTATTCTGAGTCTGAATGCATATTTAACTTGGAGCCAGCACCTCTTGCCTGGGAATGTCATAAATGTCACGTACACGTCGGTGCTGACTCTCGAGGGCGGACCAAATAGAGGTTTACACTTAACGTACCGGAACAAGGAATCCGGCTGCAGTTTCTGCTACTCATCGATAGATGAAAGCCCTCTAAAAGGCGATGTTTTGGCGAAAAGCAAGCGGTTAGCTTGCTCAATACTTAGATTAGCTGATCCTGCTGCTCAAACGCACGGTAAAGACATAAACGACCAAAGGTCGTTTGACAAGTACTCCACAAGATGTTGTTGTCCCCGGTGGCTAATATCCAATGTGCTCAGTTCAGCGGACATGTTTTAGAACTCTTTTCTGTTGACTCTCTTGCTTTCCTGTTGGAATCACTTCTGTCTATCGGGGTTACGTTCGGCTGTATTACGGCAAACTGTCTATTATTTTCTCTGTTTTAAGTTGTTCATTGCCAGGAGGCCCATCCGTTTTTTGAGAAGGTGAATCTGCAATAATGTTCTCTATCAAGGCTTCACCTTGAGGCACGACTCATTATCATCCAATATGGATTTAAAGCGGAACAGCCATTGAAAAATCCTCAAAATACACCTGAGATACAACAATTTCCGCCTGTCTTAGGTGGAGTTCCAAAGTTGAAGGCAAGTGAGAGTTAATCAAACTAATGGTGGCTTCAAGTAAAGGACGGATTTTCAACTAGAAAAATCCGAAATCTCCGCACGCCAACCATAATTAGCTCAGAAGAACAAGCTGAGTGAAACTTCAATCAGAGAAGTCATCATTCGAGCGGCCAGTCAACATGTGACCGCGTGATATGGATTCCGTAGCTGAGGGATGAACTGCACCATATACTGTCTCGTCAACGTCGACAGCATGACTTTAGTGTCTAACAGTGATGCTTCGCTGCCGTGTCGTTGCGGTCTCCCCTGTAACAAACTGTCATAACTGCATGTGGTAACGGTGGCAAAGGACTCTGGAAAGAAAGAGTGAAACACCCTCGCAAGTTTTTCTGGGACAACAGCCAGAGGGTTACCAAGCTGGATATCCGCTTGCTCGCTCACCGTGTTGGTGTAAGCCCTGCATAAGTGTGAGTTCCTCATATTGCTGATCAACTGCTTGTTGCCGAAAGATGAAGTATTTAAACGGCTAGCTGGAGGTTACCGGTTTGAAAATTCCTGTTTGAGCTGATGATTCCCAATGAGGATGAAACGGCTGTACAGTGATCCTCCACCTTTCATCACAGACTGGCTTCACTTACAGGACGATATTTCCCTTACCTAATACCGGATGTGTTTCCTTATTTAGGATTCGGTCGAAAGATCGCTTGAACAAGACTGCACTGGAGAGACCTTTCCAGGTGTTACACCAGTTTCTTGTGGGTCATCTTTGCCACATCGATTCGACATTCCACAATCTTCCCTCAGTACATCAAGAACAAAAATTACCTAATGCAGAGCAGTATTTCTGGGAAGTGTCATGATGCTGCTGAAGCATGCTGGTCACGCTATCCAATCGGCACTTGACAGGACGCCAATTTCTGGCTATAGAACGTATTCATTCCGTACACAAGCGTTTACACAAGTGTGTAAAGTGAGTCAACACGTCGGTCCGTTGGTGGCAGCGACTTGGAAACAGGAAGACAGGACCTGCTACCAACGCTTCATTTGTGCCATATGCTGCTTCTGAGAAAAAATCGGTGCATTGTACAGTCAACCGTATATTAGCACACCCTTGAAAAACAGGTAATAGCTGACGGACGATGAAAACCCGAAAAACCAGGATGTTTCCGATTGAAAAACAGTTTGTTCTGACCTGACTGTATTTATTTTGCAAGGTTACTACCGACATACTGGATTCGATTGTCTATCATAATATTCTAGGTGAAAATATATTGCCATAACAACCCGCCTCAGGTGTTCGGAACTGGGCGAAACAACTTCATTCTCAAAAGTTTGTTGTTCGGACCTATCGAAACTTTATCGCTCTCCGGGACGACATGTCTTCACAGGATGCGCGCGAATTCATTCCTAGTTCACTGATGTTACCAACGCCACTACCACAATTGCTTATTTTTCCTCTGTGGGGGAAAGATCACAAGTCCCAATGGTTTCTGGGGTTTGAATATAGGTCATCATACATGAGAACTTTACGAGAAATATTGCTAACATGAGCTTGTGAAAATGGGATGCACCCCGATGAAGAAAATCGAATGATTGTATGAAGTTGACTGCCTGATTGTGTTTTTCTGGGATAAAGTAACAAGGAACCCAGTCTGGAAGAACAAGAGTAAATGGCGCTTTTGGTGGTTTGGCAGAGTACAGTAACATCCGGGGAACTTACCGCTCAAACACATAAGGGCTGTATCCTCTTCTGCCCTATTCTATAAACAGCTTTCAGGTCATCTGCTATAGTAAGAGTAAGTAGTAAACCAGTTTGTTTTTCTCCAAGTGGCCTGGTGCATCACATCTAGTTTAGCAATAACATCACAAGTGAGAGATTCAGCTGATACTTGATTGACTATCCTATAAAAACGAAATTGGCATGAAAGTAAGTTTATTTGTCGGAAGTCATCGAAGCTATCGGTTGATAAGATTTTGTCTGCAGAACATCCATACTGACATCCATAGGCAGGAAAATCTGCAAATGTTTTGGAATTTGTTTGACTAGAAACTGTGCAAAATGGTCTTTAACAAATAGCAAAACCGAATGAAACTTTGCGCAGTCTTCTGCCTCCCCGGTGTTGTTGGAAAATCAAGTAAAAATGTGGTTTGATTGGTCCAATGCCGAAGATTGCTGAGAAAAGAGATATTTTCGTGGTTTCCGCATTTCTTGCCTAAGCAACTGGAAAACCGTATAGGATTATGAGGCTTTCGTTTTGACCACCTTAAAAACGATGTAGTTGGTTAGATGCCGGTCCGCTTTTGGTTATTGTGACTGGTTCGCTGTGTTCAGTTGAAGCGGACCGTCATAAACGAGTCAAAACCAACTTCGTGTACAAATGGGAGTAGTTGTCGATGTCTTGATATTTTTAACATCCCAAATACACAGATTCTTCCCTCTTTGCTGATCGTATCACTTCCAACTTAAATTTTGATCGCAACACTAATGCCAAAGTTTTTATTCATCTGATCTTTTCTAGTAATTGTTGGGTTCATAAACTCTCTGTCCGTCCGCTGGTCCACACGAGCGCAAGACTTTTCAACCTTTACCAAAGTCTCCGCACTTATTACGATCATCGTTACCGGATTTGTGCAAATAGCACGAGGTGAGTCCCATTATGTAAAAAGCAGAAGCTTATCGAAAACAAAAGTATGTATCCCTTGTTGAAAGGTTTGAGATCCAACCTCCTAGTCCATTCCAGTATGCACAAATGTTAGTTTTGACCTGCAGTGCGTGAAGTTGTATTGGGACGTGTCAGTAGTGTGTATCTCATGACCACGATTCTGCAGTCTTCCGGAGTCAAAGGCTACCTTTAATTCACTGGTGTCTGATGAACGCCGGTTTTATGCTTACCCATATATTACCCATATATATTACAGATTCCGATTCTGTTGTGAATGTACTTAGTTGGAAATGCCCTATGGACTAACCAAAAGGTGACCAGTACATGTTGCTTCAACTTTGCTGATCAATAGGAAGCAACAAAACCAACGCAGTGACCGTTTTTCGATGACCGGAAAGTGTTGGAGCCTGGGTGAACCTATTGTCTTAGTTCAGCTATGGCATAATACCCTTAGACGAATTTCTAACCAACGGCTGAGAACGCCGAAGTGATACGATGCAAGTGGAAAAACCGTCGGAAATATCCATTATTGAACGGGACATATACGTAGGCGGAAAGCAAGTCCATTACGCACGGTGAGGGGGTTCAACAGAAAACCAGTCATGTAATAGACCACCAAATTACAGTACGTGATATTTCTGGCGAGTGACTGTATTTGGAACCAGTGTCGGGGGTAGATGTGGTTTCAGTAAGTGACAGCAACATAGAAAATAATTCGCCGTGTAAATTCGGAACAAGCATCAAAATACTTGGTTAGTGAGAAGCCACTCAATATATTCCTCGAGTTTCCACCGCACTAAGAAGGGTATTTTAAAAGCCTGATCATCCGCAAGAAGTCTCAGAGAGAGGATCTCAGGGTGACAATAAATCTAGTGAGGATAATGCAAACGTTAACATACCTATGAACAAGGCCTAGGGTTACAAAAAGCGTTCCCGGTCTTGTAACAAGAAAGCCAGATATCAGACTCTACCAAAGAAGGCTCGGATTGCTTGACAGATCACACTCAAGTAGTTCACAGCATTGCTTCTGGTGGATGGGATGCTAAATACAGTAAGGAGGTCAGGGTTACTGAATAAGTCATGCTACCGCTGACCGGATTCGAGAAAAAACATAACGTCTTGGCATGTCCGGGAGTTGATGACGAAACAACGCATGCTTAACCAGCTAACAACTTCATTCGCTGTAGTTTGGAGCTGCACATTTTCACGTTACACGCAATGGCTACAAACAAACACTTTGTCCTCAGTGTATTTAAACTGGATGAGGAGAAGTCGGAAATGGGTAGGTTTCCTACAGCAAAAAAAGAACGGACTTGAAGCACGGTTTTTGATGTTATTTGCGGTCTACTTAGCATCACAGAGATCACTGTTATGGAATTCTTAAAGTACTATTGGTGTAATCTAGTAGGTTTAGGCTGATATCAACAATACGATTAATCGCTCACTACGTAGGTGATAACAGTAACGGCAAATTCAGTTGAACGATACCATTGAAAAGAGATTCAGCTGCGATTCAGTCAGACCTCTCATGAAAGCCAAATTGGTGTGTAGACGAGTGTATCTGAACTCAAGCAGAACTCGGTTACCATGCCTACCTGATAAGCTCCTGGAAGGGTGAAACGAGTCGTGAATTAGAAAAATTTTCAGCAACCTTGTAATTAGCCTTATCCAGCAGTATCAGTAAATCTTGGATACTGACTTGAATTTAGCCGTGTTTCTACATTTAACCCCTCTTCCAACCGTTTTGCCTCATCAGCAACTAACACACCAAAAGAAGCGGATGCCAACGGTACACCAGGAGCGATCCACACACCGTGGTGTAAAAGAAACACATTCATTTCACTTAGAGTTCATGGAAATTCAATCTCATTCAACTGAGCACGTAATGATGATCGCATTCCGTTTGAAAGACAAATTCGTCCGGGCCGCTTCTGAAAAAAACTAATGTGGTACAAATCTCATCACTAATGTGGTCCCTTCAATTTTCAATTCTCTTTTTGTCTTGACGTTTTGCCGACTTCATTTAGAATGCAACAATTTAAAGCATGTTTTGGAGTAAATCTTCTAAGCGTGCTCCCTCTTCCTCAAACAGGCCGGACAGACGCACTCAGTGCTCCGTTTGAAGATTCGAATCTGGACCCGGGCGATTTGACTGTAGCCTTCTACAACGGCTGGTTTGCCTACACCGGTTGGCACTACTTCAACGCTATGGTGGAAGAGATGAAAAATCCCCGTCGAGATCTGGTCTTGGCACATCTCATATCGTGTGTATTTATCATAGCGCTCTATACACTGGCCAACCTTGCCTACGTGACCGTGCTTTCGATCCCAGAGATATTGGAGGCAGATACCGTCGCTGTTGTGAGTACAGTATATCATTGATGTATCGTTACTCGTTTTAACCGATCGCCTCATCCTTCGTCATTACAGTGAGCTTCCACAAACTGATACGCTGATATGTGAAGTAACTAGCGGGTAACAAACCAAAATGGGCTGCTAGGTTTTAATTCGTTCCCGAAGGGGTATGTGTTTTCAGACCGCATCTGACCAAAAGAATTCAGTAACCGCCCAATATGTCCCGTAAATATGGCTCACCAGGTGCTCCTGTTAGGCACTGAGGTCATGGTGTCTCAGTCGATAAGGCGCCAGCGTACTGGTTGGATCGTCTGTAGTTAAAAACCATAACCTATGTGTTGGCTGCTGCTGTCTAGGATTTGGCAACCCGGCAGTATGTCAGCCATCGTTCGTCCTTCGTAGCAGGCAAGCATACCCAAGCATCCTTTGAAGAATCATCACAATTATACACCAGAATATGCATCAGAGGACCATCGTTTGGTGGGGCACTGTTTTCCTACAATACCTAAAATCCCACAAAGTGATAGAGTAGGAATTGACATAAGCTGAAGCAATGTTGAGAAGTAGATAAGATCTTTTACTCAAAGACATGAAAGAGATGGAATTCACGTAATAACTAAACAGCGAAACAACGAAACGTCCTGCGATCCACCTTTGAGGGTGTAATAATGGAGTTCCTTATCATTACCGGTTGTTTCAAGGTTGTTCGTCATATTAGTGAATACAGATTTTACCCCGGATGTTTTTAGTCACAACTGCACTGTAAATTAATAGTAACCATTCATTGGAGTCATGTATATCCATATTCTTCTGTTGTGAACCGAAAAATCGTTGCCATGCCATTTCGAATGATCGATCAGCAACAGACAATTACAATGAAGATACTACGTGCAAAACTGTGCTCCTTTGTGGAAACTGGGTTTTATAACAGCATAAAAAGAAAACGAATCTATTCTAAAACACCATTGGCAGAGTAATCTCTAGAGGATGCCTCCGCAGGTTGAAGCCTCTGTTGAGAAAGGCCGCTAAGGCAATATGTATACAATTATAAGATACTTTCACTCTTATCCTCTATCGTTTCCCATGCTTCGTCTCTGCGTTCTACCGGATCCATCTAAACTTTTCTCGATATAGATCCTGCTATCTTGCTATCTTGCTATCCTGCTTGTCATGGTCGGTTTGTGAAACCTGATTACGGAAATTCAAGCCTGATTTCATGATATGCCGTTTCGATCATCACTAGCTGAAAGCTCTGCGACGTCTGGGGTAGTGTCACAATAGAAAATATAGATTCTACAGAATCTAAACAGCTGGTGAAATTGAAACAGTTGAAATTATTGAGCAGCCTAAATAACACTTGACCTCATACGATTGGCAACAAAATTGTGAGGAAAATGGGAGTGCGTGGCCTGTGAGTAGTATGTCACGTCTGGAAAATGTACTCCGAGATCTCGAATATCATGCCTTTGTGCAACCTATTTAGCTAAAAAACATCAACCCGAAATCCATTTAGTCTCCCGTGGGAACCAAATCGGTATACAAATGAGTTTAGTTTGTGAAACTCACTGGCTTTTAAGCAGATTGGTTCGCTTTATTACTAAGTTTAAAATCGGATTTATTATTATATACCTGGGTTGCTTCTTCACAGTCGGGTCTAAGGAAGACGATCATAATCACGTGGATTGCACCGAGGAGTTTGAAATGAAGACAAACTTTCTAAATCTGATTTCTGCAAGAAAAAGCAAATATACTGCAGCCAAGGGAGCTACCTACTTCCCTTGTGTGTCTTGGCCTTAACAAATGTTATTCTTGACAACTCCAGCACAAAGTCATGGAGATGTAATATGCCCCATTCTATGGATACACTGTTCCATTCTCAGTTTGGTTAACAACATTATCTATGAGAGCTGGTCGTATCACGGGGTGACGATATAACTCCCACGAGTGCAACTTACAATCTTGAAGTCGTAGTGAGCAAAGCTCTGGATGAACATAGAAGAACGCCTCCATGCCAGTAGCACCTTTGGGTGGAGTAGCAAGTGTGATATGATTTCGGCTAAGGTAAGTGGCATTCCATTTGGAAAGTTAGTCAAAAGTTAAATTTGTCGTTTTGACAGCAAGATGACTGCATCAAGTGTTTATGCTGAAATCATACTTTGACTGAAAGCATTACCAAAACAGGCGCCCGAATTTACGGGAAATTTCAACTTCATCGTTCCACTATGTTAATGATTTGCAAATCACACATCCCCATTCAACCAACTGAGCTTGAATTTGAGGTTAAAGGTATGGTAAATCCACAGATCTGTGTGACTAACACTCCCAACTCCAGGTAACGATGCTCCCTAAAGACTGTGCCAAACAGATCAGAACACTATTGTTCTACCGTTTCTATGCTATCTTAATAAGTTCGGTCCCAAGCTTTCTGACCGTGATCCACCAATCAGATTCTACTTTCGCACCGCTAAATTTCGTCCTCACGCCATAACGCAGTGGTGCGTCTTACTGTGGTCATCTGGTGGTCAGTGTGGTCGTCTGTGGTTATCATCTGAAATCCACTTGACCTCAACCCCCTCAAACTAAATTGTCGGAGCACTCACAACCCCACAAAGACCAGGGAAAATCTAACAGTTGCACCCGATGTGAATCATCAAGTGAAGCACCCCTGAGTGGAAGATTAAGGAACGAATGGCGATCGGAACTAATTTGGAGCCCCTCCAACCCATCGATTCAAGATTTGGGCATCCACACTAGCCGACAAAGGCCATTGATTGAGACTCAACACTAATCTAGTTTGAAGAGGACGTAGTGATTGGTTCTCCGTCTGTCTTACGACCTGGTCAGTTTGGTGCTCATCAGGTAGGCGCAGTCCCCGAGTTTCCCTCAACTTTATTTTGTGTCAAAAGCGAAACGTTGCCCAAATAAAAACCACCAATTGTTTACCAAGGTTTGTAATGCACTACTCATAAGGTTGCCTTGGGGCTCATCAGGTAGGCGCAGTCCCCGAGTTTCCCTCAACTTTATTTTGTGTCAAAAGCGAAACGTTGCCCAAATAAAAACCACCAATTGTTTACCAAGGTTTGTAATGCACTACTCATAAGGTTGCCTTGGGGCTCATCAGGTAGGCGCAGTCCCCGAGTTTCCCTCAACTTTATTTTGTGTCAAAAGCGAAACGTTGCCCAAATAAAAACCACCAATTGTTTACCAAGGTTTGTAATGCACTACTCATAAGGTTGCCTTGGGGCTCATCAGGTAGGCGCAGTCCCCGAGTTTCCCTCAACTTTATTTTGTGTCAAAAGCGAAACGTTGCCCAAATAAAAACCACCAATTGTTTACCAAGGTTTGTAATGCACTACTCATAAGGTTGCCTTGGGGCTCATCAGGTAGGCGCAGTCCCCGAGTTTCCCTCAACTTTATTTTGTGTCAAAAGCGAAACGTTGCCCAAATAAAAACCACCAATTGTTTACCAAGGTTTGTAATGCACTACTCATAAGGTTGCCTTGGGGCTCATCAGGTAGGCGCAGTCCCCGAGTTTCCCTCAACTTTATTTTGTGTCAAAAGCGAAACGTTGCCCAAATAAAAACCACCAATTGTTTACCAAGGTTTGTAATGCACTACTCATAAGGTTGCCTTGGGGCTCATCAGGTAGGCGCAGTCCCCGAGTTTCCCTCAACTTTATTTTGTGTCAAAAGCGAAACGTTGCCCAAATAAAAACCACCAATTGTTTACCAAGGTTTGTAATGCACTACTCATAAGGTTGCCTTGGGGCTCATCAGGTAGGCGCAGTCCCCGAGTTTCCCTCAACTTTATTTTGTGTCAAAAGCGAAACGTTGCCCAAATAAAAACCACCAATTGTTTACCAAGGTTTGTAATGCACTACTCATAAGGTTGCCTTGGGGCTCATCAGGTAGGCGCAGTCCCCGAGTTTCCCTCAACTTTATTTTGTGTCAAAAGCGAAACGTTGCCCAAATAAAAACCACCAATTGTTTACCAAGGTTTGTAATGCACTACTCATAAGGTTGCCTTGGGGCTCATCAGGTAGGCGCAGTCCCCGAGTTTCCCTCAACTTTATTTTGTGTCAAAAGCGAAACGTTGCCCAAATAAAAACCACCAATTGTTTACCAAGGTTTGTAATGCACTACTCATAAGGTTGCCTTGGGGCTCATCAGGTAGGCGCAGTCCCCGAGTTTCCCTCAACTTTATTTTGTGTCAAAAGCGAAACGTTGCCCAAATAAAAACCACCAATTGTTTACCAAGGTTTGTAATGCACTACTCATAAGGTTGCCTTGGGGCTCATCAGGTAGGCGCAGTCCCCGAGTTTCCCTCAACTTTATTTTGTGTCAAAAGCGAAACGTTGCCCAAATAAAAACCACCAATTGTTTACCAAGGTTTGTAATGCACTACTCATAAGGTTGCCTTGGGGCTCATCAGGTAGGCGCAGTCCCCGAGTTTCCCTCAACTTTATTTTGTGTCAAAAGCGAAACGTTGCCCAAATAAAAACCACCAATTGTTTACCAAGGTTTGTAATGCACTACTCATAAGGTTGCCTTGGGGCTCATCAGGTAGGCGCAGTCCCCGAGTTTCCCTCAACTTTATTTTGTGTCAAAAGCGAAACGTTGCCCAAATAAAAACCACCAATTGTTTACCAAGGTTTGTAATGCACTACTCATAAGGTTGCCTTGGGGCTCATCAGGTAGGCGCAGTCCCCGAGTTTCCCTCAACTTTATTTTGTGTCAAAAGCGAAACGTTGCCCAAATAAAAACCACCAATTGTTTACCAAGGTTTGTAATGCACTACTCATAAGGTTGCCTTGGGGCTCATCAGGTAGGCGCAGTCCCCGAGTTTCCCTCAACTTTATTTTGTGTCAAAAGCGAAACGTTGCCCAAATAAAAACCACCAATTGTTTACCAAGGTTTGTAATGCACTACTCATAAGGTTGCCTTGGGGCTCATCAGGTAGGCGCAGTCCCCGAGTTTCCCTCAACTTTATTTTGTGTCAAAAGCGAAACGTTGCCCAAATAAAAACCACCAATTGTTTACCAAGGTTTGTAATGCACTACTCATAAGGTTGCCTTGGGGCTCATCAGGTAGGCGCAGTCCCCGAGTTTCCCTCAACTTTATTTTGTGTCAAAAGCGAAACGTTGCCCAAATAAAAACCACCAATTGTTTACCAAGGTTTGTAATGCACTACTCATAAGGTTGCCTTGGGGCTCATCAGGTAGGCGCAGTCCCCGAGTTTCCCTCAACTTTATTTTGTGTCAAAAGCGAAACGTTGCCCAAATAAAAACCACCAATTGTTTACCAAGGTTTGTAATGCACTACTCATAAGGTTGCCTTGGGGCTCATCAGGTAGGCGCAGTCCCCGAGTTTCCCTCAACTTTATTTTGTGTCAAAAGCGAAACGTTGCCCAAATAAAAACCACCAATTGTTTACCAAGGTTTGTAATGCACTACTCATAAGGTTGCCTTGGGGCTCATCAGGTAGGCGCAGTCCCCGAGTTTCCCTCAACTTTATTTTGTGTCAAAAGCGAAACGTTGCCCAAATAAAAACCACCAATTGTTTACCAAGGTTTGTAATGCACTACTCATAAGGTTGCCTTGGGGCTCATCAGGTAGGCGCAGTCCCCGAGTTTCCCTCAACTTTATTTTGTGTCAAAAGCGAAACGTTGCCCAAATAAAAACCACCAATTGTTTACCAAGGTTTGTAATGCACTACTCATAAGGTTGCCTTGGGGCTCATCAGGTAGGCGCAGTCCCCGAGTTTCCCTCAACTTTATTTTGTGTCAAAAGCGAAACGTTGCCCAAATAAAAACCACCAATTGTTTACCAAGGTTTGTAATGCACTACTCATAAGGTTGCTGATAATCCGTGGACAGCCCACGACCGGTTTCGCCCTTCTTGGGGCTCATCAGGTAGGCGCAGTCCCCGAGTTTCCCTCAACTTTATGTTCTACTTGAAACTAAATTGCACGAAGTTAGTGCATGTACACTCAGCTGGGTTCCAGGTGAGTCTCTCGAAATTAGTTTGTAAATGAGTGTATATTCGCTAATTTCGTGCGATTTGGTTTCAAGTAGAACATAAGGTTGAGGGAAACTCGGGGACTGCGCCTACCTGATGAGCCCCAAGAACTGCGAAGCCGGTCGTGGGCTGTCAATGGATTTTCAGCAACCTTATGAGTAGTACATCACAAAGATATACGTGTATCGCGATATTTCAAATATCGTAGCGACTGAAATATGAGGCTGTCTGGTGCA